>NC_092192.1:22733977-23018977 GCF_043641665.1 Enoplosus armatus | reverse complement strand
GGCAAACTTATAAAACTCTAAAAAAAAAAAAAAAAAAAAAAAAAGAAGCCCTCAAGTTAACAGATAAAGCAAGGGAATGAATAACATTTAAAGCTTTTTTTAATTTATTTTTTCGTAAAAAAGTTGTGAAGTCGTGTTATCTTTGCGGCCGTGAACGTCTGAGCCCCGCAAAGCCAATCGCTATCTCACAAGCTCAGTTCAGATGAAGCCAGAAAAAACACACCTCTGAGGATCGATAAGAGCCCAACCCGGGTACTGACCCGGGCCAATCAAGGAACCGAGGGGGTGATGTGACCCCTAAACCTCTGAAAAACAAACAAAAAGAAAGGGTCGGTGGTGCGAATATGTGGCACGAGTGGAGCCTGATTCTGCAGCCTTCTGCAGGGGGCTGACGTTGCTGGGCAGTTGAGGAGAATACGTAAATTCTTTTCCCGGTTCCAGTTTGCTCTTGGTTTTTTCCTGCTCTTCTCGTGAAGTAATCCAATTTGTCGTTTGTGTATAGCTCCGCGGAGTGTACAGTTAGTTAGTTAGTCCCGTGATGAGGCGGAGGGTTATCGCCTTGTTCTTCGCCGCGGGGACACTTTTTGTTAAGCCGGGCCTCCGCCCGAGCACAAGGTCTTTTGTTCCTTTGGGATTTGGGGATTTTACATGACGGAAGGGGATGGGGGGGGGGGGTGTGAGACAGTGATTGACCGTCTGTTTGGGAGTCTTATGCGGGTTTGCCTCCTCCAGGAAGAGGACTGTCAGTCATCTCTTGTGCCTGTAAAAAAAAAAATTTGGCATGGAGTCTGAGGCCCATTATTAATCCTCAGCAACTCAATGCAGGATAATAAAATCCCAAACCAGGACGGCTGCACTCTGACAACCAGGAACTCACCCCCCCCCCCCTAATCTGTGTTAACACAACAGCGATATAGATTATAGATCAGATAGTTCCCCTGTGATATCAATAAATAAATAAACTCACGCCCTTGACTGAAGTGTCGGGGGGGGGGGGTGGGGGGGGGGGGGGGGTGCATGGGGTACCGCATGTGCTCGCTGCGTTGCATGCAAAATAGCTGGGCTGCCACGCACAGCGGATCAGTTCCTTCGGGCCCAAATGGCTGGCGAGTCACCAGCGATCACATCCTGAGCAATGTCTCAATTTAATGAAACTGTGAGTCCCCTTCGTCCCCCGCCGGCGCCAAGGCTGGATCGCAATGAGCGAGCGAATGAGTCCCCCCCCCCCCCCCCCCCTTAATGCAGCATACAATTTTGAATGCATGAAGTAATCGTTTGTTTGTTTCTCTCTTTTCTCCCCCTCTCCCTAGGTAAGTGAAACAAATTGCTCGGCGCTGATTGAAAGTGGACTGCCTTGGGGTATGGCGTTGGACAGCACATGCAAGCCTTTGGTACAGTACTCCGCTTTCGTGCTAACTGGGCCTGTTGCGTGTCGGAATTAACACACACACACACACTTTTTTTGCGATGAAGTGCCTTGGTTTTGTCCTTTTGTGGGAGTCCTCGGGCTCAAACCGTTTGCAGGGGGGGGGTGACATAGCCACAGCTTGCAGTTTTGTTGAGATTCTGTGCGCAAAATAGTTGCGAGCACTCCCGGACCCTTTAGCTGCCGCGGCTTCTCGTCCTGGTGACGTGGCATAACGGTTAGACCCCACGCAGCATCTTCCTGTGTGATCAGTCGTGAGGAGGATGGAGCAAGAGCGCAAGAAAATGACTTCACTGCAATTCACTAGAAATAGTGAAATTTCCTTGAAACATACAGTAGATAAAAAGATACCAATTATGCCATTAATTAAGCCTGAAGGTGAAGCACAGCGAGAAAGACCACAGGTAAAGACTCTTGGGACTTTGTTTGGGAGAGTGGGTGCAAACGAACCTCCTCCCTCTGCATACATGTCTCTAGCAGTCAGCTCCGCATTAGCAATCCACACTTTTAGTCGTCAGGAGGAAAATACGTTTGAACCTTCTAATGTGATAATGAGGTATTTTCAGTGTCTGTTTTTGTTTGACAGAATTTGTGAAATATCCCATCCCAAGGCTTGACAACAAAATGGCAACTTTGTAAGGGGCCGGCGGACTGGAAGTGAACCGGAGCCGCTCGCTAATGGCTGAGATGCACTTAGCCGAAAAGCATTTCGCCTTAATTGTCTGAAGAAGAAAAAAAAAAAAAAAAAAAAGAAAGTGATGGACAAATTATCACGATAACTTTTCCCCCGCAGTGATGCTGTGCCTCTTCATTACGGGCCCGGCTCTCTCCCCCTTCTGAACCGCTTGGCTTTAATTGTCCCACGCCGCCGCCGTGTCTCTCAGTTGAGGCTGTGCGCCACTGGCTGCTCTGAGGTGAGGTCCCCGCATTTGCGTTGGACTCCGTCTGGCTGTGTGTGTGTGTGTGTCGCACAGCCTAATTGAGTTCAAATTGAATATGAGCTACCAATCAGTGCAATTAATGGAGGATTGGATTGTGTCTTGTGAGGGCACGGATCCCCCCCGCCCCCCCCCCCCCCATTTCTCTCCCCAGTCCTCAGACATTAATACCTGAGCACCCATGCGGGCACACATTGGTCACGCTCAAGTGATCGTGGTCAGCGCAGGCGACAGTCCGGTTTGTTTCACCCACTTGTTGCCCATGCCATGACTTCGGGGTTCAGCATTTCAAAATGGTATCGTGGAGATGTGCAGATACAATGGAAGCAAATATGTTCACTTGTGGACTATATGTGTATTTTTTCTCTGTATTGGCAGCAGTGGTGGTGGTGGTGGGTGTCAACTGGTATCCCATCCCTTCTTAGAAACAGCAAGAACAGCATCTGTCTCAAATACAGGAGTACAGTCTTACTTCCCTTTTACTTTGACCCCACTTGTTCCCCAGACCAGAAGTAGTATGAACATCTATCCATTGGAAGTGTTCTCCAAAAAACGTGGAAAACGTGCAAACCTGTAACTAGAGATACAAACCTTAGACAGAATTCCATCTAAAAAAACAGTAATTTAAAGAAAAGCCATATTATATATAGAAGGAACATCGTGTCTGTCGATGTCATGAACGGGACTTTAAAGCTAAAAAAACAAACAAAAAAAAAGGTCAAAGTCATTTGTTATGAATGCCGTCGTCATTACATTCGGTGGCGTTGAGTTTCTGTTAAGACGTGATTTTGATGCCGATAAGTGACCCGTGAAGCTCCACCCGCTTCATGAACAAGTCTTGCTATATTGGAGACACATTTACAAGCGTAATGTTTCCGAATGTTTCCTACGTGGGACAACAAAAAACGCAAGATCTTGAATTCCATTTGGTCCGTCGTACATGTGGCGACTCTTTATAGCGGACAGTGCAGAAACATGGGTCGATGAGGGCCACTTGTTATTTTGTTCTCTGGTTCCCGCGCCACCAAAATGTTTTGGCCTGTAACTACAGCCCAGATGACAGAAGCGGCAACTGGCTGACGCTGAATCATTGCAACGACCTTTTTTTCGTCAGCTTGTTTTTTTCCCGGAGCAATCTGACAAAAAAAACCCCCCCAAAATCCTAACTTTCCAGTACAGCTGCATCGCTTGGGGAATTTCATGCAGGACGAACAGGCTGAACATCTTGTGTACGAGTTGATTCTGCTGGCAAAATATTATTTCCGCCAGTGCGGGTTTTTAAGAACTCCTCCTGTTTTTTTGAGCGTTTTGAGCAATGCCTTCACTTTTAAAAGGCATTTTATCCTGTTTATATGTGTAAATATATATATATATATATATATAGAGGGAGAGAGAGAGAGAGAGTCCTACGCTCCATTGCGTCGTTAAGATGTTAAAATCCCGCTCCGCCCTTTCCCGCTCGTTTGTAAACCGATCGGTAGGCTCAAGGGCGACGCTACACTCCGAGTGAGCCCTGCTTTCGGTTGTCAGACGCACACTTACTGTAATTTCAATGCTAAGTTCAATTCTTCACCCTCTATCGGGCTTTCATGTCGAATTTTACATTGAGATCTGCTCCGCCGTTTTTTTCTTTTTCTTTTGAAAAAAAAAAGAAGAAAATACCAAAATGAGTTCCATTATAGTAATTGCAATGATTTGCAGTGCTGATGGAAGGTTTGAGAAACTGCTTTGAGAGATGGTTGAAATTTTCTGATGGCGCACTTTAGTTTTTTTTGGGGGTTTTTTGTTTGTTTTTTTGTAAACAGCTGCCATTATCACATCTTAACTGGTTTGACGAGCCGGCAGTCGCTGGTCGGTGTGCAAACTGTTGTCAGGTGGGAAATCTAAAAACATTGCACACACACACACACACACACACACATACACAGTATAACAGTGTATCACATCAGCGCGGAACTTTTGAACATTGAGACATCACAGAATCAGAATAGGAAACATTCTCTCTCTGCCTTCCGTCTTTTATCCGCTCCGCACTGGTTGTTTTGTTGTCGTTTTGTTGTTGTGTTTTTTTTGTGCCTTCTGTTTTCTCTCAGGCATCGTGACCTCCTCCGTCAAAGAGGCTGCGTTGGCTGTGCTTCTGGCCATGCAATAAGGGCACTTTGTTTTGCTTTATATATCGGCAGCAGCGTGTGATTGAGGCGTGAGTCAGACGCCTCTGCTGCGCG
This sequence comes from Enoplosus armatus, assembly GCF_043641665.1. Lineage (NCBI taxonomy): Eukaryota > Metazoa > Chordata > Actinopteri > Centrarchiformes > Enoplosidae > Enoplosus > Enoplosus armatus. The sequence continues at coordinate 23,014,388 of NC_092192.1, read as the reverse complement.
GCACAAAGGGAAGCACTGTGTAACCCCCCCCCCACCCCCCCCCCTGCTCTATTGTTCTGTACCAGAAAGGAAAATAATAATGTGTCTGAAATGCCTCACATGCTGATTCAACTCAAACGAGAAGGAGATGGTAAGAAGCGACACAGCCGAAAAGAAAATGAGAGGCAGGTATCTGGGTACGCTGTGATACAGGATGCTCCGTCGGCTCCGCCATTATGCTAATGCGCGAGGCAATGCTGCTCAAATGATTCGTTAGCGTAATGGGAAGGAGCTAATTGAGTGAATATTCTCGCCAAATTGCCCCGGCGTGGTTAATCGTCCGCCGTAAGCCTCCAGTCAGATGTGTGAACATGCATACGCACAAGGTGGTGGTGGTGGTGGTGGGGGGGGGGGGGGGCTGCACTTCACCTGTGACAGGCGCTCCACTTAAAGCGGCGGCGGCGGCGGCGATATTCAGGTGCTCGCTGCTCTGAGACAGACAAGATCTTGGAGTGGAACTGACTGCGTGATGACAAAAAAAAGAAAAAAGCTCTCTCGGCAGTCGGGACGCGGCGTGTCTCTCAGTCGAGTCACTCTCGCACACAGAAAGCGGTAGATCCTTGAGAAATACCATCCGGGCCCCGTTGGAGTTTTTGCGGAGGGAGCTAGCGCGGCGACGGGTGATTTTTTTTTTACATTTTTTTTGTCGCTCTGAGAAGGCGCGCGGCGTGTCAAGCAAGTGACTCAGGCTTCGCCCGAAAATAACCTGCTCATTTACACGGGAGCCGTTGTGCTCGTTGCAAAAGAGCAGCGTTGATTAGTCAGTGACAGTCGCCCCCCCCCCCCCCCCCCCCCCCCCCCCCCCTCTACCCTAATCTGGATGTGTATAAGTGTGAGCGAGTGTGTGTGTGTGTGGGTGTGTGTTGGGAGAGAGTACACCCCAGATAATGTCACATTAGCATACTTCCATCCCCGCGCTGTCACTCAGTGTAAAATAGAAGGCCTACCTGTGGAGTCAGCCCTATACTGACTCCACAAATATGTCTGTAATGTCATCAGGAGTCAGCCATGTGTTTCACCACAGCGGCTGACATAACAGCCCCCGTGTAATTCACCGGGGGCTGAGCCGCGGGGAATGGATACATTAGCTTTAATGGGGCAAAATAGTGCGGCGGCGGCTCCCATTTTCTGCTGAGGTCCCGCGAAATGTTCGTCACGAGAGGTGTGAACGCAGCAATATCACAAGTCTGACAAGCAGCAGAGCGGGCAGCCGCTGCAGTTTCTATTATATTTTAGCCCGTTGACACGGCGGCCAGGCCCCGCACTAGAGGACTTGAATGCCTGTCCAGTCCAGCCACCCCTCATATCATCCACTTAAAATGAACTGACTGAACTCCTAGTCTCAAGTGTGGGTGGTGATCTCTGACTTCTGGAACGTGAATTGGACAACGACAAGCAAAGCAAAGTGGGCCGAAAATGTAAAACATGAGCGCATACCAATGCTGGAATTGTCCTCCAAAATGCCCCCACGTGTTCCGTGGGTGGAGGTGTTGCCCCTCATGCAAGTAATGTAAATGTATGAGTGGCTGAGGATTATTGCTCTGGAATCCTGATGCTGTATGCTGTGGCAAAAAGGAAAAAGCCTCAAGCGGCTCCAGGCAAGATTTCTATCCTAATTCTCAAAGCAAGGCCGTAATAAGAGCAGAGGAGGAAGAGTGTCCCCTCCCTATTAAACGAGACCATGTATAATCAACCTTTTTGCCCCCGGCGAAACTCCCGTGTCGGATACGGGCACTTCATTCCTCGCGGGAAGCTGACAAGTTGGCATTTAAGTACCGCATAAATGGGTGTTCCAGCCGGAGAAAAGCTGGACTCTGGGTCTTGGGCCCCTTGTCTTCCTCTGCAATCACGGACTGGCCGGGCTGGTGAACGTGAGCCCCAGAGGACGAACCCTACTGACTTTGGTGATCCCCTGACCTTCCCTTCTGATGCCACCAGCAGGTTTAAAACTTTTGATCTGGAAAAATCTCGACTCTCAACCGTTGGCTGGATCGCCCTGGAAATTTGGCACAGGCATTCGTGTTCCCCTCAGGGTGAATTGTAACGCCTTTGGTGAGCCTCTGACTTTCCATCTAGCGCCACCATGCAGGTCAAAGTTTCCAGTTGCCCAGTAGAATATCTCAACATCCACCGAATGGATTGTCCCCAAAAGTTTGTGGTCCCAAGAGGATGTATTGTACCGTAACTAACTGGTGATTCCTGAACTTTTCTACTAAGGCCACTATCAGGTCCAATCTTAACTTTGTCCAGTACGCTGATTTATGACCAAATACCTAAAAAAAAACAACCTAGCCCCATAAGCCTTAGTTTTGTGTTTTGTGTCTTCTGTTTAGTGCTAGTTGGTTTATGTTAGCATGTTAACATGCTAAACTAAGACGGTGGACATTGTAGACACTACACCTGTTTGGCATCAGCACGTTCACATTGTCACTGCGAGTGTGTTAGCATTGCCGATGTTAGCAATTAGCTCAAAGCACCACGGTGTTTAAGTTCAGCCTCACAGCATGGCTAATCGTCTTTAGTTCCATTTCATTTATTTCCTTCATTCGCTTGCAGAGACACCTGCTTTGCTGACTGCCATCGATTTACACCTCCTCAGAGTGACCTCCACGCGATTTCCTACCTCGGAACTCCACCTCATAAAACAAGTCTTTAGATCTCCCTCTCTTCACTCTAAAAGTAAAGGTTTCTCCAACACTTGGCTCCCTGGCAGTCGCTCAGTGACAAGGTGAACAGTTAAAATGAATAGGTGACATTAAACTGGATAACATCTGCAACAACAACGCACGACAAGGTCAAGGTCTTCAAAAGTGCATCATACTCTTGCCTGCTTTCGGCTTCTGATGATGTACACAAGTCCCCCCTCGGCTTTGTGATGGATTATTTTAAAGCAGTACACGCTGTGTATGGAGGTTATCTCCGCAGTGCCATTGTGTGCCATACCCTGTCTATTCATCCGCCCCCCCCCCCCCCCCCTCCCCCGCCCACCAAAAAAGATGGGACAAAAAGATCATTGAATGCGAGATTGCTTGCTTGTGCCGGGAGTCTTGTGGCGCAGGAAGGTTAAACAGGAAGAGCGCCGTCCCCGCACCTTCTGCCAGCTTCGCAACGTGTCGCAGAGGAGCAGGTGGCTTCTGGCTGACCTGTGGCTGCGCGGGTTCCACAGGTCATCGGGTTTCTAATGCAGCTCATTGTCATGGCAGGAGGTGAAGCGGGGAGTCTCTGTTAAGAGGGCGCGGCTTGGGTGTAAGGATGCGACGGCGGTTCTTTGATCACAGGAAGAGCCCTCTGATGAGGCCCGTGAGTTGTTCCAGTTCAAGGGTAATGCTGCCTCTTTACTGGGAGCAGCCTGGTCGAGTTAAAAGACTCGCCCTCGGATGCAAATGTTGCAATGTTGTTGTATATATATATATATATATATGTTATATATATATATCTACATGCATTTAATTGATTTCTGTGAAGAAGACAACAACCTTTAAGGGTAATTTTAATTTTTTTTTAAATATCTTATATCTGTATTTATCCATTATAGAGCTTTGACTATTAAAACGTGTGCATGATAGTGAAATGAAAAGAAAATCAAAATACGGACACAAAATTGTGCTCCTAGAAAAAAATATAAGGAAAAATCACCTGATGCACGTTGCAGTATCCACAGGCAAGAATATGATTCAGAAAATGCTAGTTTTACACAAACGTCCTGCGGGTATTAAGTTCACTGTTGGGGTTAACTGCGCGACTAATTGCTCCGTGCTGTTGTTGTTATTCTATGCAATTAATAAAATGGAAATAGACATAAAGATATTTCAGAAGAAATATTAAAAAAAAAATAATAAGTGCTTCTACAAGTGCAGTTCTTCCCGGCCAACCTTGAAATGACGTTTGATCGGCGCACGCGGCCACGTTGGTGAGTCCATTCAGCTGAATGTTTCTCCAGCGACAAGGACGGCACTGGATTGTGCAAAAGGGATTTTAAGGATTAAATGGCACCTGCAGACTAAAAGATGCAGAGGCACTTTGAAGCGGTTCTTCAGAAAGCTATGCGACCTGATCCAGAGGATCGGCACATTTTGAATCATCTTTTCAATTCCTGTCTTATTCAAACGTGTATGCCGTGTGTGTGTGTGTGTGTGTGTGTGCCAGCTGAGAGCGCAGAGTGCATCGACGCGTCGGTTTAGAATGGAGAGAGGAGGAGAAAAAAAAAAAAAAAAGCTTTGAGACTTGAGATGTCTGTTGACATGAGAAGAAAGCATAACCACCAGCCAAGCGGAGCCCAGTATTAACCCGCAAACATGGGATTTAGAGACCCATCAGGCCGCCACCATGCATTTGCTCGGAGTGGGTGGGTTCAGAAGAGTAACGCATTTAATAAACATTTAAAATGACTTTTAGCAAAACATTGTCACATAAGTTGGGAACTTTTCACTTCAACAATGCGGCAGTAAACTAATGGGTCTTTAACAGGCGCCACAGCTACCCGCTGACCTGTGTACGAGGACGCCGCGAGTTCTCGAGATGCGACTAAGTGGATTTACGCCCCAGCCTGTACCTTCCAAAATAAGATCAAGCATAATTGCGTTTCGTAACCGGATCGAATTATGCTTCCCTGAAGGCAAGCTGGAGGTCTGCAAATAGCATCTGTGCTCGCAAAACACCCCAAAGAGGAAAACAGGGAGCACGTGTTCTTGAGAGTACAAGAACACGTGCTCAATAAAGCTTTTTTTTTTCCCCCCCACCTAACTACCAAACACCTAAATAGAAATATATGAATAACTCTTCGGAAAGGTTTATGTGAGGCAATTGGCTGCACTTTACTGTGCCAGGTGAACTGCCAGTATGACAGATTATACCCTTTATGGTAGGGCAGCAAGCACTCCGATTATAGTCGATACACCAGCCAGGAAATCGGCATAAACGCGGCGCCAAAATGAGATGGCTGCTACCTGAAACATGTGGTTATATCCCTGAAGTACATCATTTTCTGAGACCAGTTGAAATTTCCAGGGTCCGTTTCATTTTTTCAATTTTTAACACTGCCGAAAAAACTAAACAAACAAACAAAAAATGCGTTGTTTTTATTGCGCTCAGGTGGCAGAGAGAGAGAGAGAGAGATTCCAAGGAGTTCGATCTTGAGCACAATGTTGAACTACTTTGCCAAACATTCCTACACACACACACACATACGAGTCCTTAGAGCCACGTTACTTGTGTAACAAAGTATTGTATTCGTTCATCCTTTTCCAATGACTTTTCAATCGCAAAAAAAAAAATTGATATCACAACATTCATAACACTCAACCTTTTTATATTGTCTGTAAACTGTCTCGTGATCATCGCAACTTGGTCGTGCGCGCTGCGCTCAAGAGTGCCACCGCCAAACTCCAGTGCTCCAGTTCTGCTTCCGGAAATTAGCGAACTGATCGCTTGGCGCGCAAATGTCCGCGGGCGCGTCGTCGCCGTCTGCAACACCGCAGGAACTCCACGGCGCGCTAACGCGAGCGGCGTCCTTCGTTTGTCAGGGGCACGACGTCACCTGCTATTACCTGCTAGCTGCATACCGTGGAGGGGAAAAAAACAAACAAAACAACACTTGATAAAGACACCTCAGTCCTTTTGAATCTTGAGCCTTTTTCTGAAAAACATTTTTCAACCCCTTTCGACATTTGAAACGTTTTCTGTATTTTTTATTATAGCAACAACCTGTCCATGCATCAGGAGCCCTGAGCCATTACTTTTGAGGCAATGTGAAGCCCCCCCCCACCCCACCCACCCCTGCCTCATGATGACAATTTTGCCCATCTTTTGAGTTTCCTGCGAGCACAGGAGCTCGTGTCATTATTCCTCTCGACTGTAATATTCCCCGTGCGTCTTCCCAGGCGGCGCTTGATTGATGGGGGGCGTGCAGGAGGTGGCCAAGTGAACAAATGATTCGGTAACTTTCCCAAAATCATTATTCGAGCCATCACATAAACACCGTTATCAGCGTCATGAAGGTGGCAGCTGTGAATGCCCTTATTTCCGCGCAGGATTCCAGTGCAGCTGCGACGTCTGTCCAGCGTCAAAACATTTACAGGGGGGGGCTTTCATTCCACCTGTCTTTGCCACACAAAAAACACATTTCTTTTTTTCCCTCTCATCGTGTATAGGCGTCTCTTGATGTTAATGACATGCAACATAGCAACACAGCGAGGTCGACTTGAATGAATACGGAGGATCTCTCTGATCACTGCTGACGTTCTTCACATTGTCCCGCTCGTTCCTCCATATTTAAGTCAAATGACTCGCTGATCTTCTCCTTCTTGATCTCCTTCTCACTATTTCACGCTCTTATGGTGTGAGGTTTTTCTCCCCCCCCCCCCCCCCCCCCCCCACAGCGAAGGGCTTACCTGAGCTTTGAACTGTGGCCCCTCTGCAGTTGAGTCGCCCACGTCACCAGTTGCCTCTCCAGCTCTTATACTCCAGTGATGTATTACGCTGGTTATTAAGCTAACGTCACGCGTCGCTAGAGAAAAGTGTTTCGTAAGCTCGCGGGACCCAAGCCAAGGCAACGCGCCTTCAATTTTGACCAGACACGCTCGGCGGGATTCGGCAGTCCTGGCGGACGGGCGGACGGGCGGGCGGGCGTATGCGTGAGAGAAAATGCGGGCTGCCAGAGTGAGTTAGCGCCGGCCCTTGAGAGCGTGGAGTGATGTTTATTTTTCGTTGCCCTTTTCCCGCTCCTCGAGGCGACGACTTGAAGCCGAACGGGTGCACTCTCCGAGCAATTGGTTGCACTAATGGCTCAATTTAGCTCGGAGGAGAAGTGAAAAAGCGAGCCACGGCCGATCCAGGTTTACCGCGAAAAGTGCTGACAGTTTTCTGAGGTGATCACAGTGTAACGAGAATGAGCTTCTCTGTAACTCCAGTGTGGCTTTTAATGACTTTTCATGTACAAGGCAGCCACGTGTGTGTGTGTGTGTGTGTGTGTGGTAGTTATGGGTCTGGGTGATGGCAAAACAATACAAAAGCATCCCACCTTTGCCTTTTCTCGTTGTAGTCCGATGTCTGCTCCGTAACTGTTCATAAAAGTCACCCATCCTGTGGTCTGTTGTACTGCAAAAATGGGCACCCGAAGGACCCTCCTGCATGCTGATTTCCGGGGATGTGCCTCTGGAATTTGCATGCGAAAGGCTATCAAAGCTCACATTAATAATTTTCACTGCCGCCATTACTTTGAGCTAAAAAATTTATTTATTTATTTTTTTAAATGCAGGAAACTCGAGGGATTCTGGGTGAAAAAAAACTAAAGACAAGCGCAAATCACTGAAATGCTCCTATTATCAGCAAAATGCGACGGGTTATCTGCAGGAATTTGACGCCCGACTGATGGACACACACAGGTAGACATGCATTGAAGTAAATACACAGAGGACCTCTGCAATTACAAGTGACAGAAGGGCACCATGGCAACCCCCTTCAGTGTGACCTTAAACTGTGACTGAAAGTCAAGAGAAGTCTGGTTGATTTCTTTGATGCTTGACTGATACAACCGTCAGTATGCGGCACGGTGCTGTTCCGCCCCGTTAACTAATGGTCTAGGGTGCATACCAGCATAGCTGAACAGTAACCAAGACACTGAGAGCTTCCTGTGGATAGTTCACTTGACACATGGAAGTCAAGTCATTTGTCCGTCACAAGTTTGTTAATTGATCATTTTACTTATTTACTTTTACGTAGTCGAGCGCTGCAGGAAGGAGTCCTAAAACCCGGAAATGAGTTGCAGTTTTTCACTTCCTGTTCCCTCGTCTGGGTTTTTTTTTTGGAATGGGTTTTTGGTTCGATGCCTAAAATAAGGTCTGTGGTTTATACTCCGTAGCTATCTGTCTATATATCTATATCTATCTATATTCTCTTCAAAGTGAAGCTCAGCGGTGGTGACGTCGAAGTAATGCGACCGTGGTGCAGTTCCTTTGTAGCCTAACGTTACCTTTTTAAAAATCCTAAAAGTGGAGTGCATTGGTGAAGGTTATCTCGCCGAACGGAACGTGTCAGTGTCGTAAGCGTTTGTTTTGGCACGGAGCTTATTCTCTGCAGCAATCCAACATCCCGTGGAACAATCCCACTGTCTGTTTGTCGAGGGAACCAGGGCTAACGTCCGGGTTTGCCTGCAAAAAAATGCGTCATCCCCGCGGCGGTCCGTTGTACTTCCTACGGAGATGCTACACGCGTGAATTGGGTTAAACCGTCTTAAATTCTTCATGCCTCTGGAGTTATTTGGTTGAAGGCGTCGCGGCAATAACGCTGTGGATGGTTCCTGCCTATTATCCAATTTATGGATAAACAATGCAGTGGGCAATAAATGCACGTCGGCTGACTCACGATCACAGACAGGGGTGGGGGAATAATGGGATGTCACGTCGCTTGCCAGCCCACCGCCGTGCCAAACGCTCAATCATCGCATTGTCTGTGCAGAGCTCATTGATCCCCATCTACATGCATGTATGCCATTTTTGTATTCGCAGTTCGGTGGGAGTGACTGCTGCCAAGTAACAAGCCCTTGCTTTGTTTGCCTTTGCCTCTGAGTCGGCCCTTTGTGCTCCAACAACAAAGCGCGCTGCACTGTAGCCCCGTTGGTTTATGTAACGTACAAAGCGTGCGCCTCCAGAAGGTCCACATACAGTACTGTACTTTTTTTTTTGGTCTGCATTTCCAAGAAGCTCTGAACTCAGATGAATAGTTTTAAAAATGTAAACGGGAAGGCAAGTGGTAAAGGCAAAAAGTTCCATTTTTACATCTGTACGTAACGATGGGTGTTTTTTTTTTTGTTTTTTTTTCCTTTTTCCTCATTCGAATGTCATCACAGTCAATGGAAATGACTTTGCCCGCATTGTCTGGGCTTTCGAGAATGACTAAGTGAGCACAGGTGGGCCACATTTGACAGGCATTGTGGTGGTGGTGGTGTTGGGGGGGTGGGCGGCGCTCCTGCCAATTTGGCACAGCAACGCAGACAGGTCTGAGTTATTTAGCCGTCGCAGGAAAGCTTTCAGTTTCATGCAAAATGCCGGTTAATCAAATGAGCAGGGCTGGATCGCAAATGGCCGGCGAATAAAGACCACTCTCAACAACGGGCTTTTCTATATTCCAATCTGGTTTCAGTATTACCGACCGGCATTATCTTTCAGCTAATTATTATCTAATTACACTTCATCGTCGCCGCCTCTCCCTGCCGCTCTGCATTTGGCAATAAATATAACTTATAACCGCCGCTTGAATTGACTCAAACTCAAAATGCAAAATATTATGTGGTTATTCGCCGTTATATCGATCGTCAACATTCGAATTGTTCTCATCATTGTCATATTATGCGACATGGATGAAGTCGTTTCACAAAATTCTGATGCGACATCACAAACTGGTGTTCTTTTCTTTTTTCCTCCACTTCATACCTCGTCGGAGTTCCCGATCCCATCACGAGTGACAGCGTGTTTCTCACTTCCAGACGTAATGGCGCGCTTGGCAGCACGGGGGGGGGGGGGGCGGCGAACACATTCTGCATTCATAGTCCCACTTAAGTTCAAGTACAGAAGTAGTGGTTTCAAAATGAAGTATTACAAGTAAAAGTACTCGTGATGCAGAATGGTCCCTGGTCAGTGTTATTTTATTATATTATTGAATCATTAACATTGATTGCAGCAGAGCTCCAGTGTGGGAGGGGTTCAATGCAAGATTAATTTGGTGAGCCGAACACATTGTGAATTTACAAGACGGAGGGGGGACTGGGGGGAAGGTACATAAACCACACCTTGTCTACACAAATCGATGACAGTTAATTAAATGGGGAGATGGGGGGGGGGGGGGTAAACACCTGTAATGGCGGCCCGCACGGAGAGTTGTAAATAAAGATCCACAAACGCTGCCAAGCAATGTCGGGCGACGGTGCGCTTTCTTTATTGTTCCCCGTGATTTGAGTTTATGAATTGAGCCTCAGGATTCTCAGCGTTTGCTCAGCGCGGCGGAGAGTAAACCCTGCTTTCAGGGGCTTATCTGTGGGGGTTTGACGCGATGCCGCGGCCTGTTTTTAAAGGAAGGACAGTCTGCTGTTCTTACGCTGACTGCATGCTCTGACATGTAGCAACGGCTGGCGCCTAAACGCTGAGGCATCGCTGAATGCATAAGTGAGCTGCGGGGGTCTAATTACCCCCGAAAGAATGAAACGAAATACTGTTTTTACCTTTATCCAGTGCGTACCGTGTAGTAATTGTCTCAAGTACACTGTTTTAGCGGTATTGTGCTTTTTTGCAGGTAGTGTACCTATATATATTGTCGGATTGTTTCCAGTACTAATTTACCACTGTTTTTACATTTCCTTTTATTCATTTCTCTCTGCACCTCTTCGGGGGTGTACTGAATGCTCTCCCTTGTCCAGTTCGGACACATTGCACACTCAAACCCCAAAAACGTAAGAGCATTGCACTGGAGGACATGAATCAAACTGCAAATTGGAACATTGCTGCCAGTTCCTGTTTTTCAGACTGAATAATGAGCCCGTATTTACTCGTGGTTATTGTCTGATTCTCTTATTGTCGGAGCTGTCGCTCCGCTTGTCCTCCTTTTTGTTTGTATTTGTCTTCGCTCCAGCTGTGAGCGGCCCTTTTGTATTTTCAGCTTTGTGTCCATCAACCACACCCCACTCAAAAATCACTCATTTTTGAGTCTGCAAAATACAGCTAGAATTAGATTAGATTGTACAACTGGGGCAAGGCTGACATTTCCGTTTAAGCTCTAACCGTCACCTCCCCCATCAGTATGAGCCACTGCGGCCATAACTGCAAGACCCCTTTACGCCCCCGCCCCCCCTTCTCGATTTATGTCCAGTGCCGATGCAGCGGTGTGGATGGACGTGTGGAGTCTCAGACTTTCACGCCGGTGGCCGGAGTTTGAATAAACAACAACAATTGTGGAGTTGAGATGGTAGAAAGGGGGAGGGGGGGGGGGGGGGGTGTTGAGAGGCGTAATCTGGGGCTGTACAGAATCTGATATTGACGTTCTGGCCCCGGCGATACGATGGCTGCAACAACACTCAATCATCACATTTCTGCTCCAAATCAATGGAGATTAGCAGCCCCAAATGAATGTTCAGATATTGGTATTCACCTCCAGCCCAATCTCCCCTTGCAGATGTGTATTGCAGTCGTTATTTTACTTTTTTTGTTGTTGTTGTTGTTGTTGCTTTAGGGCACTACAAGCCTTTGTTGTTTCCCAGTGAAATGATTTGTCGTACTAATTAGCAGCTAAAAGATCACGATGATGACGCTAATGGGCATGTTCGGCAGGAATCTCCATTTTGCTCTTAATAAGCTGGCGCTCATACGGAGGCTCCACGTCCGGTGTTTTCTCAATGGCTCCTTTCAGGAGGTGGGGGGGGGGGGGCTTGCTCTTATCACGGGGGCGGGGGGGGGGGGGGGGGGGGGGGTTGGAGTGCTCCCATGTGGCGGAGTGAAAGATGATTTGCAGTTGATGATACAATTACACCAGGCCCCAGAAGGAAGCTGCCCTCGCGAAGCCCTGGCATAACTTTGTTTGGGAGTGCCGCGGCAGAGTTTATAATGAAGTCCGGGAATACGCGATTAGCATATGCCATTTGATGATGGGATGTCAAGGTGGCGTTTTATCGGCTGCAGCTTAATTAATATTTCATAATGCTTAGAGTACACTTCAAGCTCGGTGTTCATGAGCCGAGAAAGACGACAAAGTGGACTTTCTTTTGTGTGTGTGTGTGTGTGTGTAGGGGTGATCATCCAGTTATGTCAGTGATCAATAATAAACGGAGAATCGTAAATTGCACCCTTTTTTTTTTTGGAGTGTCGTTATTCAGAACAAGCGGCGCGACATGTGATTAATTACCATCTCCTAATTAGACTCGCAGTGTTGGAAAGGCTTTGGATGATTTCATCTCCAGGAATATTTATCACATTTCCATACTGGTACTCAGATAATTCTCTCTCCCCATCTGCTGCAGGCACACACACACACACACACACACACATGCACACACACACGCACACACACACAAAAATTCCCCAAAATCTGTTGGAAAGTAGATGTGCCACCAGCAAGAGGCATATCAGGTTTTTTTGTTGTTTGTTTGTTTGTTTGTTTGCCCCCCCCCCCTACCCCCCCAATGCTGGCTGAAGAGGGACATCAGAGTTTATGAGACGTCCTTGCGCCTACCGCAAGTTGATGACCTGACCGAGGCTGCAGCGCTGAAGGCTGGGCTCATAAATGTACCCAAATATCTGTGCCATAAAAAAACTCCCCCCTTTAGGGCTCCCAAATTTGCCACTTTACGGTGAAACACAGTGGAGCAGAGGCCATTGAATTCTCAGCAGGTGTGTGTCCATCACATTGCTGCTTCATCGGAGGAGATGGAGCGATGGCAGAGCGTTGCCGTGCGGTGATTTCTCTCCGGCGGAACATGATTTTTTCGCGCCACCGCGAGCGACGCCCTTTTAGCGCCGCATGGGCTTCCGAGTCCATTTCTGGACACAATTTGGCTGCCAGCAGCAGCATCATAAGTACCCACCACAGCTATTTTCTCGTCTTCAAACGCCACCGACACCGGCTACTTCCAGGGGCTGTTTTCCCCGGGACGTAATGCTGAGATGTATTTCTCAATTTATATTAGACCATGAGGAGAGCTGGCGGGGGGGGGGGGGGGGGGGGGGGGGGCGGCTGTGTGGTGTCATGGACAAAGATAGATGAAGAAAACAAATAACACAAACATGGAGTAGCTCTTTTGTGTTTGTCATTTTGGTTCCCATCAACCAAACCTCACTCAAAAATCATTCCATTTTAGCCCCGCGTGCTTTTTAAGTACGTTTCGTTTTGTCACTTTCCCCTCATCACCACGCCCATCCACTTGAGCGACTGTGGCCGCAAACGCAACACAGACCCTAAGAATTACATCAAAATCGGACGTTTCCACTTTATGTCCAGTGCCAGTGCACTAGTGCGCCTTTATATGTATGAGGGCGGACATTAAGGGTCTGGATGATATTGACTTTTTGTGGTACGTACAGGGCCAGGGATAAGGGTGCGCGCGGGGCAGCTATTAATTAAATTAGTTTCCGACACAGAATTCGGTCGATGCATGCAAGCTATAATTTGTTCCGGGGGGAGTGGCTGTCAGCTGTAAGGCTGATTATGTGCAGCAGGTATGGCAGGTAGTCTCTTCTTCTTCTTTTTTTTAAGTGTAAACAAACAAGCTTCATCGCAAAACCCTGCTCTGTAGTTGATTAAGGATTGAAATGGTGTAAAAAAAAAATTTTTTTTTTAAAAAAGCACCACAGTGTGAGTCTGCTTTGTCCTGAAAAATGGGAGCAATGGCAGAGGGTTTAAGCACGGTTGCTGTCAGTTGCCTGAGAGACAAATCCCCCGAATGACTCCTCAGTGCTCAGGTATTTGTTTTATCATTCCGAAGATGACATGCCCATAGCTCATCTGTATTAACTGTGCTACAGTGTTTTGAGGGTGGTTATCGATGAGACGGTGGGAGGCGGGGGGGGGGGGGGGGGGGGGGGGGGGGCAGGCACGCTCGCGTCGTGAGCAACGTCGCCCCCATTCCTGTCTGTGCTGCGGCATCATTACCGTTCTCCGGGCCTCTTCGTGAGCTGAGCCCCAGTTGACTTTACTTCCCGCATGCGATGGTTCCTCAGCGCCGACGGCCTAAATTAAATCGGTGTTTTGTGGCGCGCGGTCTTGTTTGAACAGAGATTTCAAAGAAAAGTGAGTTTCTTTGCTGGAAAGTTGTGAATTGTTTGTAATTTCTGCGCTGCAGGAGAGCTGACTCGCATCAGGCTGCTAGATTTGCGCACAATGGCAATCTGGCAGCTGGTTCTCCCTCTCCCCCTCTTAAAGAATAGATAGCAAGCTGTTCTTTCTTTGATATATCGTTAGTTTTGTCCACCAGTGTAGAAAAGAGACCAGCCTATTTTACGTCATCAGTGATGGTCAAACCCTGACGAGGCCGCGAGCCCCATATCGGTCTCCAGCACTTGCTGATGCGCCTCCAAGGTGGCGGCAAGCGAAACAGAAAAGTTGAGTCAGGAGAGGCAGAATATTCGAACCACTCACCTTGGTCATAACGGATGCTGGAAAACCGCCTGCCGTTCCTCACCGGGCACCGGCCACGGTGCGGTTGAGTTTGCTGCCGTTTGGCTCGCAGCGGCCGCAGCTGTGGGCTCGGTTGCAGGGTTAGGCACCCGGCTAGACTGAGGAGGGGAACAAATCTATTGAATAAATCTCACTTTGTTTTTTTTTTGTTTTTTTTATCTCAGCAAGGGGACACCTCTGGCCCCAACATGACATGAACCGAGCTCCTCTAGTGCGACTGTAATGGGCTTCACACACGCAGGTGAAGTGCTGCAGAGTGCTAATGAAATGCACAGCACAAGCCAGACTACTCGGCTCACAGCCCCGTTTGGCTGGGAGGGAGAGAGAGGGGGGGGGGGCGTGGTGGTGTCTGCTTCCTGACACAATAATTCATTCCCGTTTATCCATAGCTCCGGAGTGAGGAGCCCCCGGCAATAGGGGAGGCATAAATCCAGGCTGAAATCTCTCAGATTGCATCCGAATGGCCCTTTAAACAACCAGCACGGCTGCCGCCGCGACTCCGTCGGAGCAATCTATCTAACGGGCGCCTGCGCGAGCCTCCTTTCCAATCACTGATAACAACGAAGGCAGGTACTCCTGGCAAATTATGTGAGGGGGCCCTTTCCCTCTTTTGCCTTAGCACTTACGGGTGTAATATACAAGGAAATTAATTGTCACGCACACACACACACACACACGTACACGCACACATCCGCACGTAGCTGTGGCTCATTTGCCTGTCATCTCTCTTGAGTGGAGGACTTGTCAAGGTCAAAGCCGAAGAGAGAAGCGAGTGGGCGTATCTCGTGTAGCAACAGTGAAAGCAGAGAGCGGATGACAAAGTTGATGTTCCGCATATCATCGCCGTGGCGTGCGCGGCCACAGACGCATCCCGGGCTCTCAGCCTCCGGTGTCTATTTATGCCCCCCCCCCGCCTGAGTGTTGGAGAAGTTGACGGGAACGGCAGAGCGTGTTTTCCTGTGCGAGCAGAACAGAACACACTTTATTGTGCATTCTCCAGCAGGCGTTTGCTGACTTAACAGCTGACTGAGAGTGCAGTGTTTGGGGGATATCTCGCGGGCTAATTGAAATTTGAAGTGCGGGCGATAACCTGAATTAAATATCTCTATTCGTGGTGGGTTGGAATGCAAAAAAAAAAACTAAAAACGGATATAAACCTATTAAAAAGGATGGTGAAATTGCAAGCGGGCAGTTTTTTTTTTTTTTTTTTTTTTTTTCTGGAAATAACTCCTGACAACACCCCAATCATGGATGCAAGCATAAACCAATTGGTTCCCAAATCGTTTCAAATAGCTAGTCGTGATTCAGGTTGGTTCAAAGTGTGTTCAGACTAAATCGCATGCAGCGCGTTGTAAAGACCCTAGACAATGCAGTTTGTGTTCCCGATAATGTCGTTTCAAGCTTGTGTAAGCACATGTCATATTTAGTTTTGCAGGAAGAAAACATGGATTGGATTTTGATATAAGGAGACAAAGACATTTTTTTTGGGGGGGGGGGGGGTATATTGTGAAATAGGTGCACAATGTGACCGAGAATGTGACCTTAAAGGGTTAAAAGGGAATTTGTCATTTGAATGACTTTAATTTTTATAGAGGGGCTGGCGGTATGACATTCTCAGTGTTTCTCAAGGGTGCTGTAACAAAAAAGAAGGGGGGGGTGGGTTAGAACCCCTGGTACATATCCTGAAGTTTGAGACAATTTTGACTCATTTTATTAGTGTTATATTCATATAAAACGGATACAGGCAATAACTGAAGCTATAACTGTCCTCAACTGTATTTGATAGCCTATAAAGTTTGACAAATCAAGGACAACAGCAGTGGGATGCCCCTCCCCCCCTTTAAAATATGTTTATAGATGGCACATAATTAAGAAACAACTCAACATTTAACTTAAATATTGAACAAATGATTGTGTAGACAGACTTCAACATCAGAAAACATCTAAACACGCACCCCACCCATCTGAGCGCACCCACCCATCTGCGGCACACACCCAGACGCCCGCGCTGGCGTTTTGAAAGCCGACGGACCGCATCCACGGATGCGCCGGGGGGGAAAGCAGCCAGGTGTCCGTCTGCCTCCTTGCTTGAACAGCTGTGTGCCCACCGCCGCTGTGTGCTTCGTGTCGCACTGTACCTGACTGCCATATGGCGCAGACTCCCCCCCCCCCACCCCTCCCCTCCCCACCGTGGAGCCCATTTAATAGTAATAAATTGGACTCATTTGTCTGTCCAGTCGGCGTGGTCCAAAATGGAGTCTGCATTCTTTCGCAAAAAAAAAAAAAACCCCAAAATGAATTGCAGGGGCTCATATTTCCTGCTCGGTGATGAATCTGTGCCGCCTAAAAGATGAGCCAGCAGCCTCTCTAACAAGGCATACCCCACCTCCTCCTTCTGGGGCGGGGGTGGGGGGGGGGGGTTGCTACATAGATCCAAACTATCAGGGACCTGATAGGGTGTGGGCCATTGATTGTGGCCTCACTTGATTTTGCCTCTTGCTACGTAGCTCGCGCTAAGTCCTTTAATTCCATTAAGTTTTATTTATATAGCGCCAAGTCACAACTCGAGTCACCTCATGGCACTTTACAAGTAGAGCAGGTCTAGACCCACTCTGTATAATGTTATTACAGACACCCCACAGTTCCCCCCATGAGCAAGCACTATGGAGACAGTGGGGATGAAAAAACGTCCTTTTAAGAGGCAGAAACCGGACTCTAGCAGCACCAGGAGTCGCCATAGCAACTATAATAATAATGGAAATATGACTGATAATAGTAGTTACAGCTTTAATAGTAACAGAACTGCGACTAAACGTAATAACTGTAGTGATGAGAGTCAGGCAGGCCCATGGCAGCAGCACCCAGGCGTACCAGGACCACGATCCACAGGAACCTGCAGGAGAGGAGGAAAGCTCAGTGCATCATGGGAAGCCCCCCCAGCAGTCTAAGGCCTACAGCGGCATAACTAGCTAACTAACTATAAGCGTTATCAGAAAGCAAAGTTTTAACCCTACTCTTAAAAGTAGAGAGTGTGTCTGCCCCCCCGGACCCAAACTGGGAGCCGATTCCACAGGAGAGGAGCTTGACAGCTGAAGGCTCTGGCTCCTGTTCTGCTTTTGGAGACTCTAGAAACCACAAGCGACCCTGCACTCTGGGAGCGCAGTGCTCTAGCGGGGTAATAGGGTACTATGAGCTCTTTAAGATATGATGGTGCCTGACCAGTAAGAGCTTTGTCCTGGATTTTAATACTGGAGACATATGATCTCTTTTCCCTGGTTTCTGTCAGTACTCGTGCCGCAGCATTCTGGATCAGCTGGAGAGTCTTCGGGGACTTAGTGGGGCAGCCTGATAATAAGGAATTGCAATAATCCAGTAATCTTAGGTTACTGCCCAGTAACCAATAAAGATATCTTTAAAGGTCAAACCAGTTCCCGCCTCCGCACTAATATCAGTATAATGGCCAATTATACATGCACATGATAACGGCAACATGTCTCTGAGCAGGGCACTCGAGACTTCCACCGTCTTTATCTCTGGCTTGGGGAGGCTATTTTCAGCCTATTTACTTCCGGATGGAGTCCTCAGCTGAACTGTGAGGACGTTGCAATAAACAGACCAAGAGGAGAGGCCCGGGGGGGGGGGGTTGCCGAGCATTAGAGCATGGGTGGCGATGATCGATGGTGGAAAAGTCTCCGGTTGGAATCAAATTCTCACTAATGCTGTTTGGCTCCAGCACGCTCCATTATGCGCAGATTGCTTTATTCTGATGGGTGGTGCGGCGGGTGGGGGAGGGGGGGGGGGGGGGGGCTGAGTGGTATTGTATCTTGCAGTGGGAGATTATATTCCATTAGGTCTTATGTTTTATCGAGATGTCCTCTGCGCGCATCAGAAGTAGCTTAATTCCAGCATGATACGTGTCAACCCGAACACACCGTGAGCAGCCAGCAGCGTGGCAGAAAATCTCATCTGCTCACGTCCAATTTAAGGTTTTGTTTTAATGATCGAGCCAATGTGTTGCACTGAAACTCTGCCTGCTGATGATGCAGGGAGGGTGGTGGTGGTGGTGGTGGTGGGGGGCAATAGCTTTCCCAGAGCAAATAGCGCTTCTCTGCTCGTGCTCCCAATTTCATCTTTCAGGCGAGGGCTTATCGATCGGCGTTTCGCCTCGAAATCCAAGCAGCACGGGAAAGGTATCACGGCCCAATGCAAGTCGGGCTGCCGTGCAGCAGGCGCGGGGCGCACAGTGGGTGGCTTCAAAAGCAGAGCTGTTAATTTGGGATGAACCGTTTGGCGAAAAAGATGCCACTGTCACTCTTTTCTTCCATCGCTTTGACAATTTGGCGTGGCGGGAAAAAAAAAAACCCAAAAAGAGAAGAGAAAAAACAAAAATAAAGAGCAAAGCCGTCCAAAAGGCAATTTGTGACAGTTTCCTTTCCGCTGCTCGGCGCTGCGCCTGTGTTACCCGGGGGGGAGCAGTCAAAGCTTTTGCTGGCTTGCGGATGGAGCGGCTCCGTGTGTCTTTGTTGCCTTGTTTGTGCGCTGCTCATCGGCCACCCCTACACCTCGTGCTTTCATAGCTCGCTTTCCCCCCCTAGGTCGAGGGGCCCTCAGGCACTCAGACACTCGCCGTTATTCGGGGGGCCAGAGAAACCACTTGCCATCAAAGGCCTTTGTACTTGGTAAAGTACTTTTGACAGAAAAAAAACAAAAAAACCCAGATTGATTGTTCACTATTACAGATTACACAACTCAAGAGACTGCTCCTTGACTTTCACGTCAAATGTCTTTATTTAAAACTTGCGTCGGCAGTGTTATCCGCTCTGTCTTCAGAGATCATTAGTTTTACCGCCTCAGGATGTTTTGCAGAGATGCTGCAATACGGACATCGTGTCGTTTACTGTGAATATGTTATTGATGTGCTGACTGGTATTCAATGTAAAAGCTTCATCATTATATTTATGGAAAAGGGGAAAAAAAGGACACAAAATGGACAGAATCGTCCCAATTTGTCACCCTATCGAAGGGCAAAATATCACAAAGGCAGCCTGAATGCATACTGTTTGTTTTCAGACATGATTTCCTGCAAAGGAGTTATATTAAATGACAAAGATTTTAGCCGAAAATGGAACGAGTTGGTTAACCAACAAGCATAAACCACTTATTGTGCCGCCTGACAGTAGATGTCACAGAAAGGAGTCAGAAATTCCGCAATATGCTTCAATAGGCTTTAATTTTTTTGTGCCATCGAGTAATTCCAAGTGCACAAAGTGAAAACAAGTTAATTCCAGTAATCCAACACAAAACTATACATATTCTCTATATGCCTTCTGCATTTAGCCACAAGTCTCCTGCTATACACCCGGGAAAGGATCTTTTTTGCACGTCTGATCCCATCCCATCTGGCAATCTTCGGCAGATGTGTCCAGGCATCCAAGGGGGGACATCAAGGAATGAAAATAGTCAGCTCAGTGTTGTGTGTCCCAATCAGGAATTTCTGCGTTTTTAAGTTTTGATTTGATTTTTGGGTGTGGATCCTACGGGAATTACGGTCGAATTTACAGTAATTTTGTTGTTTGGCAGAGTGAAAAGTTGGAAAAAAAAAACCCATCTCATTATTGGGAGATTTGTGTTACTGAATGTTAAAAAAATAAATAGATAAAGTAATAAGGTCAGGCTCTGCAGCTTTAATTTTTCTTTATGAGAAAATGTCTCGCTGCAGCTACAAGTATCCAACCTTCTAGGTCGTCTGTTTATATTGCAATTCCTTTTTCACCGTCCACATAGTAGAGAGGTTTTACTGTAACCGAAAACATCATGCATTCATTGTTTGAGAGCGGCACTTACGGCGCCATCAGTGATGCACTGCAGGGATGCAGCGTCTCTGTGAATGCCCTGATCGCTCCCGCCAAAAGTGGGACCACTACCCTGTACGATGGCCAGTGGAAATTAGCTCGTTTTTTTTAATTGGCTGACACGTTTCTGTTGAAACTCTCACAACGGGATGCTTCTGGTGGGCCCGCTTGGTGTATTCAACATTCAGCTGTAGGTACGTGATAATACACTCAGGACAGCCTTGTTGGTCTGTTGGAGCCCGCCTCGTTTGTTCCATATCCGGTTCGTCTTTCAGCTTCCGGTCGCAGTCGCCGACGGCACATGTGGTGGACATCCACCAGATTTGTAAACGGACTCCAGTTATGTAGCGCTTCTCAACCTCAAAAAGGTTCCCGAGAGCGCTTCACAGATCAGATCTCATTCATTATTAACATTCACAAAACCAGCACATTTTTGCCGGCTAATTGTTCATCTGGAAGCTGACTTGTAGACATAAAATGCAACTTTTGAATTTGGAATCGGCCTGCTACACAAACAGGAGTCCCAAGTCACGGGAAAGCTGGACTGATCTCATTCGTTTAGCCTCCGACCGGGCCGTATGAAAGTCTCCGATTCTCTTCCAGCTCTGGCGGCCCTTCACGTCGCACATCGCATCGCAGACTTGGCCAAGTATTTGTTGAAATGCAGCAGCAGCAGCAGCCCGTTCCCAGTTTGTCTGTGTCGACAGGTGGTGGAAAGACAAAATAACAGAGCGGAAGCACTTCCTCTTAGCAGAAACGTGTAAGGTCACTGCGTCGCCTCCCGTCCTACGCCTGTTTATCTCTCAATAAAGACAACGGATTTCAGGATCTCCGATGGATGCAGTCGTATAATAGAGAGGAGAGAATGCGATGGGGTTCCTGGGGCCTTGAATCTGCGCGATAGGCGGGAAAAAAAAAGGAAAGCCACGCCACATTGTGGAATGTTCTTTACTTATCAAAGGAGTTCATTTCACTCATCCGTTCTACTGGCAAAGCATTTCTAGGTTGCCTGTACTTTAAGACTTCCTCAGATATGAAAAATTAAACAGACCTCCGAACTGATTTCGCTGACTAGCTTCCCCGCCTGTAGACCATCTGGATGGAAAAGGGTGGGGGGTGAAAGGAAAAGAAAATCTCAAACCACAAATCAATTGATGTTTAAACCCGTCTGAGCGGAGAATTGATCGGAGCGGCGCGTCACCGGGGGGGGGGGGGGGGGGGGGTTGGGGGGGGTGGCCCGCTCGCTGCAGACAGGTATCACCAGACAAATTTCCACAGCCGACACCGACAATCTGTCTTCCCACGCATTTGGATTGATGCGATGATCCCGTCTCTGTCTCCTCGCGGCTCCGAGTGATTTCGTTTGCCGTGCGGTCGAGTGGGTGTGATACGACCCTTAGCATTCGTTAGCTTATGCAACATGACAAGACATATTGTTGCGGAGGAGTCTGGTAGACTTCCAACATTCGAGCGGGTTTATGTCACCAGCAGCTTCTAGAGGGCCGTGGATTGATAGAGAGGTCCAGTCCTCTCTGCTACTACTGTTTTCTCTATTAGTTGAATGCCCCTGCTCGAAAGGACAAGCGGTTCTAGATGACGGATGGATGGATGGATGGATGGATGATAATAAGGATCAGGAAAATGAGAAAGACATGCGTGTGACGTTTTAGTCATGTAGTTACTTGCAGATCAAACATCGCGAGTTTAGTCGAACAGCGTTTTTGTCGGAAAGCTGGACGCTGGCGGCTAATGATCTGCCAAAGGACGTGTGCAGGAAACTTGCAAGTTTCTGTTGAGCTAACCCGCTGACTCCTGTGGTGGGCTCAGCGGCACCCCCGGCCTTACGAAGGTCGGGACAAACCTTTAAATGAGGCCTTGTAGCATGTAATATGAGTGAAGATTCCGGAACTGGGTCGCTGTATAGTAGGCAGTATCCGAATGCAGCCATACTGAAGGCGACCTAAACTCATTAGATGTTCAGTAGAGGTTCGGGACTGTATTTTTGTCGTCTCTGTAATATGTTGATGCTAATGTGGCCCATCCGATGTCGGGTGGAAACATCTGCGCTGTTGCAGCTCTGAATAAATATCCACTGGCTTCCAGTCCCTTTAGAAATGCCAAATGTTTCTCCTCCTGCACTCAGCGCCTCACTTCTGTGGCAGTGCTGGAATCAGTTCAAATCTCCATTTCCATTTTTTTTAAAGTGCCGTTAAAAAAGGAGTCGGGTCTGCCTGTGTGAAAGTTTGAGGAGACGGCGGCCACATCTGGACCGAACCTCCTATTAAGATGTGTTTGTTAACCCTGGCGGTTACTGAATTTCTCACTGGGGCTGTTAGACAGCTGCTATGCTGAGCTTCAAAGCGCGCCAGGGAAATAACACAAATTAAATGTGGGACATGTTTTTTTTTTTTTTAAAAAAAGGACTCAACCAAGATGCAAAGAGAATAAACTTCATGTGACAGATTAATCTGAGTCTCAGGTAGCCATGGTGACAGCATCGCAATTAATGGATGGCTTTGTTCTCTCATTATCCAGCTCTCTCAGTGTTCGGGTATCGGCAAGTCGCTCATGATGATAATTGTTTTACGGCCTGCGCACAAGGCTGTCACGTCTTTCAGCGGGCAGACACAGCTGCTTCAGAGACCACTTTCTTGTTTTGAATTCAAAAAGAAACTGTGCCACATTACCATCACTGCGCTCCGACTAGTGACTGTACAGTATGTGCAATCGGGACATTTTTAGGGTCGGGTAAGAAAGATCTAGATCTCCTTTTTAGTAGGATTTTTTTTTTTTTTTTTAGTTTTTGGCAGTGGAGTGTGGGGGAATCCTGTTCATCCTTACATTTCTTTCCAACGCAAGCTCTTGTCTTGAACTTGTCATGCAAAGTGTGTCACGCCCTGTGAATTCAAGCAACGAGGGAGGACCCTGACACAGACAGTCGCGGCGGATAGGGACAGTTCAATGATTTATCACAGGTTTTATCACAGGTACAGGTAGACAGACAAGCAGGCAGGTACAGGTACGGCGAGAGAAACAGGCAGATTCAGGTGCAGGTCCGGGTAGTCTGGCTCCCCGTCTCTGTCCGTGGTTTTAACAGGTCCAGTGAGCTCATCCAGAGCTAAAGTATAGGCAGGCTTCACCTCTAGGACACCGAGGATCATGTTATGTTTGTCTGTTTTAGCAGTAAAAGTTGTAAAAATCACATCGTCTACATACGGCGTTTACTATTTCACGTACCAGGGCTCGCCTCCCCACGTGCAGATGTTCCACCAAAAAAAAACAGATGCAGGTTCAGGTAACAGAGGCTTGAAAGCAACATCGACGATCTGGCAAGGAGTGAGTGGAAAAGTGGGCTGGTTAAATACGGCAGGGTTTGACGGGGGGCAAGGGGTAAAAGCTGGTGAGCAGGTCTGGGAAGGTCAGGCGACCGGGCCGGAGGGAGAAGGGGTCACTGCAGCGCCGGGAGGGAGTGGCTGGGGTCAGAGTCAGTAGAAAGGTAGAGAATGGCAATGAAAGCGGGACGTGGAAATGTGGCCCGGGGAGAGGGGACACAGGCCTGACTGCGGTAACATCTGCAGTCTGTGAGTCCTCAAATGTATTGAGATCAATGGGCTCCATTGGCTCTCTCTATATCTGTGGCAGACGGGAGATAACTGATCTTTCCAGGCCTCGGGATGCCTTGGTTTTTTTACGCTCGCGGATCCACTCACTTCCATTGTGCTTGAATTTCAATGGGTGTTTACGCCAGACACTCCATTTCAATTGCACACCGCTCTTGTGCTTAGCATAATAAGCTAATTAAAGGTACTTCACTCATGATGATAACATTTTTCGACTGAGGCACAATAAACTGCGCTGTAGTCAATCTTCTTTATAGACTTTCACCATATTCATAACTTGCTCGTTGCCTCCATGAACTGCGGTCCCTTTCAGTTCCATTACATTAATAAGGCTGCACTACAGTCGGCCCATTATGGTGCAGCCCCCCGCCCTCCGCCTCGGTGCACAAAACAGCCACAGTGCAATTCATTTATCAGCCTCCACAGACATTGATACGGCAAACATTGTGAATGTGTGCAATCAAACGTGTTCCAGCGGCAAAGCGTTTTAGATTAAACAAACAATTTTGCATTGACATTATGTCCTGTTGACACCGCGTCCTGGTTTGGGTTTAATTGCCTTTTATATAATGGAAATATTCAAGGCCTATTGTGGCAAGACGTTTTGGGAGTTAGGCCCACCTGTCAGCCCATGCAACATCTGATGAAAGTCTTGACACCCAAATCATCTCTGTTTATTAAGAGGCAAACACTTGAGTCATTCAAGGATAAGGCTGTCGCTGCTCTGTTCGTTTGCTTGCTGTCAGCAAGTCCCATGAAAAGGCAAAAAGCGAAGATATGTTTCCCCAAGCCCCTTGGTTCTTACTGAAGATGTCAATCTTTAAAAACAGGCCTGCAAATAGTTTCATTTAAAAAAAAAAAAAGCAAATGTCGCTCCAACAGGACGACATAGTGCATTTGTTGGGGACTATTTTCTGCAACAGCGCATGGGGATTGAGTCAAAATCGGGGCTGACCAAAGATCAGTACAAGCCACGAGTCAACTAGTCGTAATTATTTAAATGTGGATTTGTGGGGCAGCAGAGTTCCAGGGCTGAGAAAGGGAGATAATCCGCTGGGACAGGAAGCAGGAGCGCAGGTCTCAGAACACTTGCGAGGTGGCTGTTTGACGTAAGGACATCCGACGCAGATAGTCTCCGCGCTGATGTGCCACGTCAAAGATCAGAGTGCCGTGTTGCTTTTGAGACGCCGACGCGCTCGTGCTTGCCGCTGCTGCAGAAATCAGTTTGCATTAGTGGACCGCAATCGACAGGAGCCTCCAAGTGAGGACTATTTGTCAGCCATCTGTAGTCTGCACAGGTCTTTAGTAACACTCAGATGTGACTCATTAAATCAACGTCACTCAAAGAGTGTGAAGTGGTTTACCTGTCCGTTACGTAATTGGCCAATTGAAGTCATTGGTAACTTCTTTTTTTTTTCTCAATAGACCGTCAGCAGTCTATGTTTTAGTTTAGTTTAGTTTATCTGAGACAATGAGAGAGAGTGGACCCCAGGTCACACATATCGTCAAAATGTCAAGTGTTAATATCAAGTCCAATACTTACAAACAGATTAGGTGGGATGAACTTCCGTTGTAAAACTGTGAGGTTACTTATTTTTGCAATATGCATGACAGTGACTCATGTTCCAAGTTCTTGCACCACAGAATCCAAAGGAACACATAAATGTTGGTATTTTACATTCAGCATACTCGGTTCTAGTTTGATGGGCATGACTTCCCCTACCCCTTTTGAATGTGGTCTCTGAGATAATGGTGCCCTGACATCGTTCCAACGGCCCATTATTCTGAAACCCTAAATTGTCCGAAAAGTGTCCCATTGGACCGAAAGCACATTTGTTCGACAGCCCGCCCATTGCTCCGTAAATACACACTCTCCCTGCAGTTGTTAGTCCAGTGACTGCTGGCCAGTGCTTAATGGGCAAATCAGGAGGTCCCGGTGCTGGTCCGGCGGGTCAGGGGGATGAGAAAGAGTCATGGAACACATCAAAAATCCACAGTGCCTGGAGCACATTGGACGACGCCTAGACGCTAGCTGTTAAAACGAAGCAAAACCAACACAAACAAAGCGTTATTTAGTCACATGCACTGATCAGACGATTCACAATAATCGCTCAAAATCAGGAATCCGGCTCGGGCGGGTCAAAAGGTAACCACCCGAGCTGTTGGACTTACTCTTTGCCAATGTGCGCTCTTTGGTTCAAGTCCAACACCACTCCCAACCATCAGCACAGTGCGGAGAGGAAATTGGCAGGCCTGATGTATGCAAGGAGAGCAAAGGGATGATACAGCAGGCTCACTTTTTATAAATGTGATTATTAGATGTGAAGGACCTCGGTGCCTGAAGGGAGCTGAATGATATCTGATTCTCCTTCTGGCTGCGTCCAGCACAAATTAAGCCCTGCTGCTGTCATCCACTCCTCTGCTTTTGAGGCTAATATCCATTCTTAAGCCCCCTCGCCTTCCATCTTGCCCTCTTTCATACGGCAAAATACAGCTATTCCACCCTTCCACTCTTAACAACCTTTGTGCATTCAGCTGGGGGGCACCACAGAAGCCCTCAGGGGAGAAAATTGATCCCCTTGCTTGTAGCTTGTCTTCTTGTCTTTCTCCACCGCCACTGAACAAATGCATCCTTTGAGCTTTCCCATTTTCTTGTCTTTAGAAGGAGTAAAACTGACTGGCAGCCTGCTTCTTATCCCCCCCCCCCCCCCACACTCTGTGTTGTCACCTTTCTGCGGCTTGTTGTTGGGGGAGCCTTTGCCGAGCTCGCTGCAACCACTGCGTTAATCCTCTTAGTTTGCAGAGGGCAGAGGCACAGCGTCAGGAAGAATGAAGACCGCCGCCCTTGCCCACCTATTGTGGGGTGGATTGATAGAAAACTGCAGCATTAGCAACCAGGCTAACGCTGCCGAGTGTGTTGCCGTGAACGGGAGACGGCGCGGACTCTCAGAGGCGGTTGTGGAAATGAGCCGCACTCTCTGTCTTCCCTCTCTGCTTCTTTTGATCTCCTCATGCACTGCGCCAGCATGTCTTGGGGTTTGTGGAATTAGCTGCTGCTGGGTGGGCCAATTTCTCATGCACCCCTCGACGTCAATTACGAAGGGATGACAGGATGAGGAAATATGCAAGCTCAATCTTCCTGATGGACAATTGGGAAAGCAAATTCTAATACGGGTAAATGTACCAAGCGGGAATGAGGAAACAAAAAGAAAACAGAGAGAGAGAGAGACAAGCGATAGCCGCCTGATAGAATAGAACTCTGGGGCTTCACCAATCTTAGCAGTGGAATTATTTGCAGCTCTACTGTCCTCTAGAGGAAAGTGAAGCGCAGCACAACTTACCTCCTCTGCAGTGTCTGCAAACGCAAAAACTGTATGACAGCCCAAGGACGTTTGAGGAGTGTGTGTGTGTGTGTGTGTGTGTGTGTGTGTGGGGGGAGGGGGGGGTGGGGGTGGTGATTATTAGCTGAGAAGAAGAGTCCTTCACAGTCCTTCATTTCAAAGTTTTCTCATACTTCCAGGTGCGCCGGAGTTTCTATCTAAATGACATAGCAGCACAATGCAGGGCGAGACGTGCTGATACAAATCGCAGTATGCGCAGCGTGGCTCATTGATCACTTGCGTCTCTCCGGATACACCGAGGTGGGAGGTTCCCTCTCGATTGATCCGTCCGCCTGCATTTCACCACGTTCAGGCCTTAGCAGATCCGTGTTCGCCTGAGCTTACTGACCTTTTTTTTTTGTTGCCTGCGCAGGGTTTTTTGTTGTTGTTGTTGTTGTTGTTGTTGTGGAGTTAATGCTGTATTTGCTGTCTATGCAAGCCGCTGTGTACGTTTTAGATGCCCGCAACCACTAGTCCATTTTGATGCATGAAGCGCTCAGTTTTTAAATGTACGTGATTCATACGCTCTGACCTTGATGCTGACACCGGTAGACTGTGGAACAGTCGAAACCGAATTTAAATGCAGGGCGATCGGTAAAAATGGCACATCCCTTTAAAAATTAACTTTATACTACTGATGTGGACAAGCTGCAACCACTGGATAATCTTTTATGTTTTACACGTCTCTAAACAAAAAGCCTAATTTTTTCGCCACATGGATCCCAGCATGGTCAGACTCAGTTTAGATACCTGTAGCGATCACAGCGTTGACGGGTTCCAACAGTCCTGAGCAGAGTTGAACTATATTACCATGAGCATGTCCAACCTGCCGGAATTGACAAGCCAATGCTGCTTTCAATATAGTACATTGGAGACTGAAATTTCCATTCATCTGCCTGTAATGAAATGTGGCATGGATTTGATGCGACGTTCGGTGTAGATAATGGATATGGACAGCCAAGGAAATTCAAATGCAAATGAACGAGTCCAGTCGCTTCTTTTAAAATGTAACGCCGTGGAGGTGCAGCCACAACATGTCATGTTTGGGGCAGCCGTGAACACGAGATCCGACGTCTGAGGCTGCAAAGCGGCAGGCCAGGACGGTCGCCCGGCGGACGCGGCAGCAGCAGCAGCAGCAGATGCAGTAGATAAATGGGGCGGTAAGCGAGTAAGGATCGTGAGCTTTATTGCGAGTGACATGAATATACTGCTGAGCATACATGGAAGAGTCATCTGCCACATATACACTGATGACCGACATTTGTTCGTTTTATTTTTTTTTTTGCAATTTTGGCCCGAATTGGGGATCCTGTCCCTGTTGGTATGACGAAACGGCGCAACTCCAGTTTTGTTAGCTTGAGTGTGAACTGTACACGCTCTTTTCCACGGCTTTTCAACCAAAAACAAATACGTGTTCCCCACTGTGCCTAGAGACCCCCCAAAAGCGGCGACACGGGGAAGCACCCGAACGCAGATGATATCAGCTTCAGTTCATTGAAATCGAAGGGTTAGGGTTAGGGTTACGTGAAGGTGCAGGCAGGCAGGTAGATGCAGGACGCAGGCAGGTGGAAGGCCAGGCAACCGCAGGTCAGGGGAAGAAGGACGTGTGCCATCAGTCGCTTTTTTACGAGACTTGCTCAGACCCGTTTGGATTGTAGACCCAGGTTAAGTGATGTTTCCACGCTTTGGCACTCGACTCAACGTTTGAGTGGCCCGAGGAGGCTGCCGTCCCACTGGTCAGCGATCAAGGGGATTCAAGAGTAATTCGCTCCGTGTAATCCCCCACTTGTCCTCGCCCTCGACTCGGAGCTCGGTTGAATCCCCGTCGGCGGAGGTCGGCGCGACACCTGGCGCCTTGCAAGCAGATTTCCTTTTGTGTTGTTCGTCGTATAAGGCTACAAAGAGCACAGGTACAGCATCCTCTGCCGTGCCTTGGTGGAAATGTCACCGCAATCATCCCTCACAGGCCCTGCTGCTTTTACATTTTTTTTTTTTTTTTTTAAATGTAGCCTCTGGGAATTGTTCATGTCTCTGTCTCTACGGCACCTCTGTCGCTCAGTAAGGCCTTCATCTTTCCACAGTCTCTGGGTGAAGACGCATTGTACGTGCGGACAGCGTGTTTAAAATGCCCCCGGACAGATCAATGGGCGAGACTTTATGCAACAATGCCTCCTTACCGCCTCTGCCACAGAGACGTTCCCCTGCTCTCGTAGCTTTTGTAGCTTAGCAACAGCTCCGGTAAGTGGCTTGGAGCTGGAGGATAGAGGAGGAGGTGAGGGTGGGGGGGGGGGGGGGGGGGGGCGGCGGCGGCGGGGGGGGTTAATGGACCAGCATGTAGAGTCTCTTGCTCCCACATGCCTCCCATTGTTATTGTCTCTCTAATTTGACACAGTTTAATTGTGGAGTTGTGTCTTAATGACACATACATCATCCTGTCAGTGAGCAAATACAAATATGAGCGTGGCCTTTCGTGTGTGTGTGGGGGGGGGGGGGGTGGGGGTGGGAGGAAAAAGTTGACTTTCCACTTGCCGCAGAGGTGCAACCTGTAATTTCCCAGCGGCCTATTTAAATTTAGCCCGCATGTCATTGCTTTTGGTCGCTGCCGTTAAATAGCACATGTCACTTGGGAGACTGGAGCGCAAATAACATTTGTTATATTTATAGTGTTAACAAATATTTACTGCTGCAATTAAAGGCAGGCGCAGAGCTGTGGCAAGCACTAACTGGGCGCAGACTTTTATTCTCATCTGTCAGGGATCGTTTTGTCCCGTCGCAACCACTAGGTATCGCATTTCTCACTCCAGCGTCTTTGATATCTGAATTTGGCCATTTGCTGCACGAGGAGGGAGAGGTCTTCCATTGCCAAAATGACTTCTGTTATGAGGCGCTCGCAGAAGGGAAAAATAAATCACCCATCCAGCTTCTCAGCAGCGGCACGTCCGGCAATTTGTTCGTGTTTGCCAGGTGAGAAGCCAGTGAGAGACCTTGTTTCCTGCAGTAGGAGCTGCTACCATTTTGGCCGGGCTGCCTGCCACAGTAGGGGGGGAACCTCTGCCATGTGTTGCGCTCGGCGGGAAGCTGCAAGGAGTGACTGGCGGGCTCCGTGCGCACCAGAGGCGCGTAGTGATCTACATTATCCCAGGGACATCAGTGCGGTCCGCGGGGCTAACAGCGGGGTCGGAAACGATAGTGGCTGTGCTTCACGGTGGCGGTCGGAAAGCATTTTTTTTTACGTCACATCTGTGTGTTTTTCGAGTTCGTACCTCAGTCAATTTTTTCTATGTTCATCAAATTAAAGGACCAACAAAGCAGACCGCGTTCAAGACAATTGTGCCAGTGTCATGCCGCGTTTTCCCATAAATATCCCCTTAGTCTTTGTCTCTATGTCGTAGCATTCGATGCACCCTGTTCCAAAGAGGATGTTTGGACTCTCCCCCTCACCCTCTCCAGATGAGAGGCCTGGCCTTCTGCTGGCCGTGGGACCCGTAGCTCAGTTTGGTAGCGCTGCAGGGACCGGGTCCTCTTCCATGTTCTTCTTTGTAAAGCGATCACACTTTGTGCACCGGGTTTCCCACACGACGCGAGCCAGGGGGACCTCTTAGCAATGCTGTGGTTAGTTTACTTTTTATTTCTTACTGCATTGACAGACGTTTACACCTTTTTTTAAAGGAAATGAAGACTTGACTTGATGATCCCCGTGAAAACACATATTGATAAAGTGTCGATGCAGTGCAATTACTGCACACTTGGCCGCGCTCGCTTCGACACAGCGCACATCTGGTCACCGGGTCGGAGCGCGGCCTTCGGTCCTGCTCGCCGTGCGTGGCGGAAGACGACGACGTGCCCCCCCGGAGTCATTCAGTTCATCTCGAGGGTGCTGATGAGGCGGGAAAGGCGCGTGGACGCGGCGCGGGAGTGATCACAAATACATAAATCCACTCCGGTGCTCTCGGCAACTGCACAAGATATTACATTTTCAGTTTGAGGGTTGTTTAAGGTTGGCGTTTAACGCAGCATCAAAAGAGCGAATGCTGTGTAGTCCCGCGAATCCAAAGCGAGACGCATTCATCCCTCCAGCCGCAGACCTTCGATAAGACCGGAACCTCATCTCTCTCTCTCTGCCGATCAGTGAATGCAGAGCACATGCTTCTTACTCATTTATATGTGTCAAGTCCGGCCGGTAGTCTAGACCGCCTTAGCCTACTTCCCGGAGTAAATCAAATCCCTACATCCAGTTTCTTCCCCCACCTTCTTTTTTTTCCCGCTGGATCAATCATAACTATCTGTTTGCTACTTTAAAAAAAAAAAATCCATCATCCTCTTCAGCTGCTCTGAGAGTAAGAGCATGTGAGGCGAGGGCTGAAAGAGTGAAAAGCCAGATGCGTGGGGTCCAAACTAGTTCTACCCCCCCCCCCCCCCCCCCCACACTGAAACACATCCCTCTGCTCCCAATGGGTTTATTCAGCGACAGGGAAATAAAGGGTGCACAGTGCACTTCAAGGTGCACAAGGTGCTTTCGAGCCGTGTTGATACAGCTCCATGTATAAAGATACACATGCCCTCGAATGGCTGCCAAAAGGGGGGCTGTTCTGACCAGCGTGCAGGTGATAAAAGATAGTGGAGAGCGAAGCCAGTTTTGCTGGAGGCACCGAGAGGAACACTTCTCCTTTCCTTTTTTTTTTTTTTTTAAAGCCATTTCCATCACCGCCTTTCACCCTGCTCAATGGTGCGGCAAAAACGTTTATATCCATTTGAATAACTCAGAACCATTAAAGAGAGAAAAAAACGGGGGGTGGGGGAGGGGGGCGTAAGTTTGGGATGCAGCCCCTGTGTCTGGGCTAAAGGGGATGAAGTCGGATTGGAGGTGGATATGCGGTGGATGCTTGGATTCCTTTTTGCCGCCAGACTTCATGTCGAGTCAGAGTTCACTTCAGTAGACAAATTGCTCACACAGTAGACGTGGCTGTGAGCTGCATAGATAGCGTAATGTTGCAACAAGTGACGGTTCAGGAAATAAGAACAGAATCATTTCAACTAAAAGTACAATAGTGGACTGTAATTCAAAGGTCTGTGCCGAAGGATCGAATTGCAGCTCTGTACACTCAAGGGATGTTTGGTGTTGTTTCGCCAGGGTAGAACAGTAATGGGACTTTTGATTGGGGCATTTGATGGATCTGTTTCTGGTCAAAACTGACTTGATGTGATTTCACAACTATTATCTAACATTATGTTGTTTTGGCGGGGGAATGAGTCTGGGGAGTTGAACCTTGGCGTAGGAGAGGAGTCCGAAATGACTGACGAATTTGGGATTTAGCTTGGACTCGTTCTAGATGACCCGAGGCTTGACTTGGACCTTTTTTTTCCGAAAAGGACTCCGAGGCTTAAATCACTTGAGACTTCCTCTGAAAGACCTGAGACTTGTCCGTGAAGATCGCCTCCAGACGTCTATTAAAAACATATGTACAAATAGTCTGCTTGGAACAATAATGTGTGAAGATACTACTTCACTGTAAAGACCAGCCTCAGTGTATGCGCCCTGGCGGCTTCTACTTCTACATCGCACTTGTGTAAATTGGACCAGGATCGGCTTCCAAACGTGATTTCTTTAAATCAGATTTTCAGTGAGCAGAGAGAGAGAGAGAGAGAGAGACGTTTGGCAGATGAACTCTAGTGTCAAAACTCTGCACATACATCATTCTGCACAAGACGAAAGGGGGGAGGGGAGGGGGGGGGCTTAAAGGACTTGAGACTTGCTATTACAATACCTTGACGTAGGAGAGGAGTCCGAAATGACTTGAGATGTGCGCTGACGAATTTGGGATTTAGCTTGGACTCGTTCTGGATGACCCGAGACTTGACTTGGACCTGTCCCGAAAAGGACTCCGAGGCTTGGGCGGGCCTTAAATCACTTGAGACTTCCTCTGACAGACTTGAGACTAACCCACTGTAGGAACAAGAAGAAAGAAAACAAAAAAAACCCCAAACATGTCTGAGTGAAGGGGGTCTTTTAGGGACTTGAGACTTGCTATTAAAATACTTGTGGCTTTACTCCGAGTTGTTTGAAATAACTTTAGACTGAACTGGGACTTGAGACCCGACTTTCTATTTTATTTCTGTGAGTGATTAAGAAACTCTGAGTGGCGTCAGAAAAATATGCACCTGTACAAACCACCTGAGGTGTTTTTAATATACAGCGTGACACAAAATGAAGCCTGCCTGCATTTGTTGTTCTCACAGTAGGTTTTACATGAGCATGCCCATGCTGGGCAGTGTGGGCGCGTATGAAAAGAGGCATGTATTTACCACCCCCCCCCCCCCCCCCGTGCCCTTCTGCTGCTCATCTCCACACATTCAAAACTTCAAAGCTGTCTGTTTTATTGGGATATGTACTTACCACCGCCCCCGGGGCAATGTTTTGTAAGCGGAATTTTATGTTAATAAGTGGTGTTTGTCTTCCCTCACCCGACCACGCACCGTTACATGCACCCATTCTTTTATTCATAATGTACATGCAGGGAGGATGCTTTGCCGCTGGATTAGACAGCACTCTCCGCCCCCCCCCTCCCCCCCCCGCGGGCTTTCTGACGTTGCCGAATAAATGCTGGTTTTCGAAGTGCAGCTGTCGCCGGGAGATCCAGGCATGCGTTCCAGGCCTGAACTTGACCGCTGGTTTTTAGTCTGTGGACCGTTTATGCCCGTCACAGACCCTGGTAGGCTTTGATTGAAAGCTATGGCCCAATAACACACAAACTGTGCAAACTGTGCAGGAAAGCTTAGAGAGAGAGACAGGCCTGACAGACCTGCTATTTCTTGTAGCGCACCAGCCCCATCTTCTGTCCCTGCCTGGGAAAGGCACCGCTATTCATCTTCATCACATGAGCACAAACAGAGCTGTCCGAGGTGGGGGGTGGGGGGGCTGAGGGAGGAAAAATTAGTGTTGCTTTTGGCGTCAGTCTTGGTGCGCATATTCCATTCATCAGTAGCCGATCCATTGCCGCATCATTTTCATTCGGGCTCTCTCTCTCTCTCGGACACGACTGTGAATCACGTGCTCGCTGGTAGTCCGTGCGGACGGGGGGGGGGGAGAAGCTGCCCGACCGGACTTTTTATAATATCATTACAGAGACCCGACAGTTCCCACCATGAGCAAGCACCTTGGCGACAGCGGCGAGGGGAAAAACTTCCTTTTAAGAGGCAGAGACCTCGAGCAGAGCCAGACTCCAGTATGCGTACGCTCATCATTAATTCTGGTCTAGAGTCCACAAGCAAAAGTTAAACTCGAGTCGACCGGCCACGGTAAAATACGTTTCTTTGTCCAGGACGAGCAAGCAAACGAAAGGTCACAGATGCCACGGCCCGCGCCCGCTGCCCCTAAAACCTCCCAGTTGCATGCTGGTCCCATACCTGCCGACCTGGATAAAACCTGAGGGGTCTGCTGCCCAATTCTGACAGTTTCACTCCCCCCCCCCCCCCCACTTCTCGTATCAAGATGATCAGTTAACACAATCATGCCCATAGTGAGTCGATCCCCTTCAAGTTTCTCTCTCTCACGAGGCTTTCAATATTGACTCTGTGATTCTAATTCAAACATCTCATTTCAATTCTAATCACTCAGCTGACACCGTTATTTATTTATTTTTTTTCCCAACTGTGGAGAGGACAGATCATGCCTACGTTAATCGAGACGGAGCGCCCGATTTATCCGCCCTCTGCCAGCGAACCTCAGTCTCGGCATCAGCTAATCAGGCTCCGTGTGGGCCCGTCTTCGGCTTCATCCAGTGTCCTGTTAGCCCTGCCGCCGCGGGGACTCTCTCTGGTCTTTCTCGAGCTCAAAGCGCCTGTGTTTACTCCGCCCGCCCCCCCCCCCCCCCCCCCCCCCGCCAACTCCCTGCTTTCCTTAAGCTGGGGGAAGAGGATCCACTTAGTCATTAGCATGCCCCAGTGGATAATATGTACAACTCAAGTGGTATATTTCCAGAGACAGTGGCAATTCAAAGCTGAAAGCAGACTCGACAAGAAATACTGCGAAGAAAGCCCTTATGATTTTCTCTCTTCTCCGGTTTCCCGTCATCCCCCTGATTGTCCTGGATAATGGTTTGTGTGGCGGGGCAGCGCATAATTATCAGGCCCTTCGTGGCTGTTGGAAGTTTATGTTGACAACCTTCCACGGCTTAAAAAGTTTTTAAAAAATCAAGTTTTGTGATATAAAGAAACCGAAAGATGCACCTGACGTGATCGAAGGGCTTAAAGACGTGGTCACCCAAACATTTACAGGATGAGACTGTGGAGTCGCGTGAGCACACGACGGATCAATCACTTAATATCGATAGAAAATATAGATTATTCTTATTTGAAATATAGTTGGGTTTAAGAAGCTGTAAATGCTAATGTCTAGTAGGGAAATGTGTTTTTGTGTATTTTCTTCTGTAATTATTAAGCCAGGTGGGAGGGGCTGCAGGTTTAAAAGGGGCTGCCTTGGCCCTGATGGACTCTGGTGGTTACAGAGAATCCCGAGTTATTGAGGGAGGAACTCAGTGCTGAGGTCGATGCAATAATGCCAATCCGAGACGCCATCCTTGATTTGTACCGTTTGGCAGCTGCACACTTTTAAGATGATGAACACAAACCAGGAGCCGCTTCAGAACGAAAATGAGCCGTCCTGTGCTTCGAAACTCCTCATTAGTCAGACCCCCGGGCCTGCTCTTCTGGACGTAGATACACGATGGTAACCTCCGAGAGCGAGGTGAGCTGCAGTATCCATCGCACAGGATACTCCGCTGACAGAGGCCGCAGATTTGAAATTGTAACCTGCCAGACGAAGAAGAAGGTTTCATTTTTGAAGAGCTGAAGGCTGACTCTCAGTCACCTCGTTGCGTCCCACACGGGTTCGATACTGCATGCGCATATATCCTACGTTGGCATTGTGGGTGTATGTCCATCCGCTGCCCTTGAAATCAAAAAGGAGAGCCATGGAAGGCTGAATCCATAACCCTGACGGCGACGCTAAAGCTCCAAAATCGGGCCCTCTCCGCACAGAGACCCACTCTCTAAATCTCAAATTCTGAGCGTGATCCGCAGGCGCCACCAAATGGCCTCCCTCCCACCTTAGATTGCCTCTCCGCCATCCCTGAAAGCACCCATTCACTTCAAGTCCCATTCATTAGAGCAGATCATAACCACCCCACGAGCCAGCCAGCCAGGCGCCTGAAAGGCCAAGGGAGCCATCCTGAGCCACCCCTTCCTTCAGTTGTTAGAACAAAGACCTCACGCTGCAGGGGAGCAGAGCGAGGGAAGGGAGGCGAAACCCGCTCCTCTTCCTCTTCCTTTGCCGAATCGTCACCAGGATTGTTGCCCCACGCCTCCCCTGTTCTTCTGACCGCGCCACTATCGGCGCCGGGTTTTCGGCCGGGGATTAGACACTTCTGAGTGCGCCTTTAGGGGCGAAGGAAAAAAAAAAAAAAAAAAAAATAATTGGAATTAACTGAGGTTCAGTACTATCAGCCGACATGCCATAGGTGGCTGCGAGTCTATCAGCCCCGAGGAAAACGACTTAATAACAGCCTCATTAAGAGCATAGTCCATTACTGATAAGGGTCCCCCTGAGACGCGCTAATTAAAAGCAAAGGGGGGTGGGGGGGGGGTGGTGGTGGATGGGTGTCAGAGTGGGCAAATTGGACACAGTCAGTGAAACTTTAACTTTTCATGGCGAAACAAAAGCCTGGCTAATCTAGCAGCCTCCTGTGAGGGGCTCTTTGTGTCTGCCCCGACGCACCTCGCCAGGGTGCTTCAGGTGCCCCCCGCGCTGCTGCTGGCCGCGTCGAGGCTTCGCTGACGGCGACTTTGCACAGTGATCCTGCCACATTAAGGCCCTTGCTATCTGTATGTACCAAAAGGCGTGTGTGTGTGTGTGTGTGAGTGTGCAGTTCTTTTTAAGGCTGAGCTTGAAGGCGGTTGCCCACTTGGTGGCAGAAGAGCTCCACTGTATTGCACGGAACCTAGTGTTTGTTGCTGTCTCTCTCTATGTATGTATGTGTGTGTGTGTGTGTGTGTGTGTGTGTGTGGTGGGGGGGGGGGGGGGGGGTGTACTGTTGTGGATGTCATGAGTATCACACTGCTTCTGCACAGATTGACATACACCCGCGGTACGTCAAAGAAGTTGATGATGTATTGCGGAGAGGGAGACAATGAAACGTCCCTATTTGGGTTTCATGGCAACAGGAGCCAATTTTGCAGTTGTACCTTGAATAACATCTTCCGTTCGGGGGGGGGGGGGGGGGGGGGGTGCTCTGTCTAATGCGTGTTGGCTGTTGCCCTGGGTCATGGTGGGCGTTAGCTCTCGAGTGAATCCTAATTCCGATGTTACCTCTCGAAAACGCACATTTGCGCGGGACTTGAAGAGGCTGCGTGGCCGCAGCAGTGGCGCATTCCGTGGGGGCCCAAAGTACCCCCGCCATTACTGGAAGCGCTCTGGTGTCGTGCGCTGAAAGCATTTTAATCATAGAGCGCGGGCATCTTCGGGCCGCCGTGAAAAGGCAGGAGGAGACTATTCGTGTCAAAGCAACCGTGTCGGCCGTCACAGTTCCACGCATGCGCATGTGGCATGTGGCACAAACGTGCATGCCTAATAGAGTGTCCTGCTCCATATGCACTCCAGTCGTCTCTGGTGTCATCCTTATCCATTTCGATGCCGCCGCCGCCGCCGCCGCTGATGGTGAGGGCAAGGACTGTTCATACACAAATCATTTCTCCTCTGGGAAGCATTGATTTCATGACAAAGTCCAGTGGCCGCAATCAATGGGGCAGAGGGAAAGGTACATTATGAGGGAAAGGAAGACAGATAATGGAGGATCACAGGACCATTTCCATCACTCTAATGAGCATCTTCGAACATCTCCCCCCCCCCCCCGCGCGCATGCACCGGGCGGAACAGGCCGACGCCTGAGCTCGTCTCACTTCCTTCCCCAAAAGTCTCACCCACCGCCCCCCCCCCGCCTGCCTGACCCACTTGCTCCTCGCCGCCCAGCAGAGTCACACATCTGGGATCACAGTAGCATGCGGCACTAGATGATAATCATTTCAGTTCGCTGCCCCACTGTTTCACCACCCCCCCCCCACCCTCCCCTGAACACACTGCGTTTAAGATCCAGCTGCTTGTTTTAAAATCTTCTCAACTTTAGAGCCCCCCCCCCCACCCACCCCTCACTCGTATCTGCATCTAAGGCCCACATCCACTCTGAGCACATCTGACGAGCTGCCTTATCAAACCGAGGAGGCTTAATTCTTCTCACAGTGCAAGGATGGATTGTGGCTCCCACGCCCCCCACCCCCCACCCCCCACGCACCCCACCCCGCGACATTGTTTATGAGCTCTTTCAGTCGCTTTCCTGATAATGAATATCAATCCGCGGGGCTTAGATTTGTCTTCACTTGTCCCAGATATTATGACTTCTATTTTCATTCTTATCCTACATGCTGTTTCGTATATATATATATATATATATATATATATATTTTTTTTTTTTTTTTTTTTTTGCAAAACAAGTTATGTATTTCACTTCTGTGTCCTCGGCTCACTTTTGAGGGAAAATGTACGGCCTTGTTCCAAAAAAAGTCACGATGGAAAGCAAGAGGAAGGGACAAGATGGGAATGATTCAAAGAACCTGGGCTTGCCGTCGTCACAGGCAACCACGGGGCGAAATCTGGAGGATTGTAACTCTTGTTGTGGTCATGTTCTTTTCGTTCGCACAAACACAGCGCGTCCTTTAATATGTGCCCATTTTAGTGGGATGGAAAATAACTAGGGAGGGCTCGATGCCACTTTTTCCATGTGCGATACCATATACTGCAACCGCGAGTATCTGCCCTTACTGTCTTTTTCTAATTTCTTAATCTAAGAACGAACAACTCTACTCCCCTAAGGGAAGAAATCCAGAGCCCATAACATGACTCAGTTCTGGACAGCGCGGTACACAAGTCATTTTAAGGCGCTCACAGCTGAAACTCTGAGGCTATTTCACCCGATATCGAAACAGTGCGAGCTCTAAGTGTTTCTCCCACGTGTACCCAAGTGCAACAAGTGTTTAACCAGGTTCACGTCCTAGCTGCTGGTCACGTGACACGTGCTGCTCACACGTGTTACCCCCCCCCCCCCCCCCCCCCCCCCCTGCTCTGACTGCGGGGCCGCCTGCAGCTCTTCCCGGCGCCCGTTCATTGCTCGTTGGAAATGAATGACTTCCTGGTGGCAATCGCTCACGACGTGTAATGGCCCTTAAGGTGAGCCGTCACACTTTGCTCTGGGTGAGGCCGTGATGTATGGAGAGTTGATGGGGCCGTGGTGATGATTTCTTGCATCTATTGAAAGGGAAAGAACAAGGGCTATCTCAGCGCTCTGGCCCCCGCTCGAGACATATTTGTTTTGTTTTCTTCAAAACAAAAATTGCATTTGAACATTGTTCCATTTAGAAAGAGGTAATTGGAACACTGTAGGAATCGCCCTAATATGTAATTACATTTGAGTGCTTGTCAGAATGCACCAAATCCATCATCTGTCTGTGCCTTTCAGCCTTAATAACCCCAAACAACACCCCACTGCTTCATTCTGCGCCGCACAACGACGGAAACTTCGGCCGCGCTGTCAGACAACGCCGAGCGCGCGCACTCCAAACTTTTCTCGAGTCCGCTTGGCGGGTTGAAAGGCGCCGTTGGCTGCCGCAGTGGTGTTTTCTCTTCCCTTTTATTCCCCCGAGCGCCGAGGAGCCCAGGTGTTGGCGGCGAGCAGCTTGCGTATGGCAGGAGAAGTGATATTCTGATGCGATGACAGTCGGCCTCACTTTGCAATTCTGCTGTGCGGCGCGGCACTGTGGCCCGGGCGCTCCGGTGGGACGGGCATATCCGTGCTTCTGCGCAGCTGGCGCCGGCTCCTGCCAACTGTGGCGGCTCCCCATCACAGATGTTCCTGCAGCCACCGCGTTGGCAGCGTCTAGCCCTTTGTGTTGACCTTATTCGCTAGCCACGGACGGCAGGCCGAGCGTTCCAGCTGCTGCTGAACCCGTTAAAGGAATATATACTGAGTTTAGGGGAGATTAGCTTGTAGACACTGAAATTATCCCGTGTCAAGTCATGGTGGCCATGGCAACTGGCAGGTGACTGACCTTTTTCTGATAAAGTTGTTAGTGGTTTTCCATTAAAGGGTCCTCTGATCATTGCTGTCCCTGGTGGCTCCGCTGATAAACCGTCCCGCCTCCCACGTGAATCACCGACCCACATGGCCGATATATATACACAGTGCTGTAAACGTGCAGTACGGCTGCAGCTAATTGTTGTTGTTTTTTTCTTTTTCTATTTCTTTTTTTTGCGTCAGTCGTATTTCTTTATGCCGAATCGTTCAGCCTATTAAATGTCAGTGATGTCTTTTTAATTTTTGTCACGTGTTATCCGACTAACAGTCCAAATAAAAACCAGAATGACATACAAAAAGAAGATAGGCGGCAGATCCTCGCGTTAAAGGTGCTGGAACCAAGCGAATGTTCGGCTCACATATTTTGCTTGATGAATGCCACGTTCCACTCGTGACCCCTTAATCATACGTTGTGTGTCAGGCCGCATCTCTGAAAAGGTGAAGCCGCACGAGGAAAAAAAAAAAACATAATAACACATTCGTGGAGTAGAATGCATGTACCCCTGGCTGTGAATCCCCCCCCCCCCCCCCCCACCTTGCCTGGGAGCCGCGACCTCCGGGTTGAGAAAGCCCCGCGCTAATCACCCAGTTGTTTCAGCACCATGTGCGACGACCAGACTGTGCTTCCACCGCAACAGCAGGGGGGGTCCTCGTGCCGCATTCGCACAGTCGAGGACATGCTTTTCACAGCACGGCGCCC
This sequence comes from Enoplosus armatus, assembly GCF_043641665.1. Lineage (NCBI taxonomy): Eukaryota > Metazoa > Chordata > Actinopteri > Centrarchiformes > Enoplosidae > Enoplosus > Enoplosus armatus. The sequence continues at coordinate 22,973,465 of NC_092192.1, read as the reverse complement.
GTGATAATCACCAGACAATGAGAGGAGATTCACTCTGAAAATGTGTCTGATGACGGCTGAGGTTACCAGATTCATTATTAAATGAAACAGCTGTCATTCTCTTATGGTTGAAATCCTGTTGTTTGCTTAAAACGCTTGCTGTCTGCCGAGGGAGGATTTTCCCCCTACAGTCAACACCTTCCCTCAACTCCCCCGATCTCGTATGCACAGAGGCAGACAATTATTTTCACAGAGATAGAGGGAAATGTCACCAGGACTCTCCAAAAGCCTCCTTCTTCTTCTTTTTCTATCTCTTTTATTTTTCTTTTCATTTCCACGATTCCCTTTATCAATTAAGTCTGCTCTCAAGATTGTCTCCAGCAATTTCATTACAGTGAACTAGCCTAGAGAGAGAGAGAGAGAGAGAGAGAGAAGGGGGGGGGGGCGCAGAGGAGAGCTTTCCAGGCAGCAAGAAACTGGCTGAGGACATTTGTGACGCTCAGTGGAGACGCACTTGCTGGGGCTTTTGCGGCCACATATATTCACGTGAGGAGAGCTCGCGATAGACCCCCGCAAATGTCGCTAAAACGCTATGAAATCCCCCCCCCCCCCCCCTGTCGGAGGGTGTCAGCAGTCACCAACACTGATCAGGGGAGAGTAATCATAAATAGAACTAGCTTTCACGGAGGCAGGTCTTTGTGGTCCCGTCATGTGGCATGAAACACCTTTTTTTTTACCCATTCGTTCGGCTGCTGAGATCAAGGGGCAATTAATAACCCGCTCAAACAACCTGGGGTTCCAATTTACTGTCGATGAAGAATATGCTGCAGATGTCGACTGCAATGCGCCCCTCAATTCAATTGTGTTTATATGGCACCAAAATCAACACAAAAGTCATCTCATGATACATGTAGAGCAGGTCTGGACCGGACTCTTTATAATATCATTACAGAGTACCCAACAGATGTGTCTTCAATGGAACTCCTGTGCCTCAGAGAGAGAATCAGTTAACACTTTAAAGAGGACCTGTTGTGCTTTTCCTTCTTTTCTGTCACATATGTAATGTTACAATGTCGGATATTCCTATTAAACGTCGCCAAAGTTGCCGAATAATGAGGTAAACGTATGTAAGAGTGATCCCTGTGAGCCGAAAGCTCAGGCTGCAGACTGCTCCGAACGCTGCGTTTCAGTTTTTTAAAACCGCCGGGTCTATCTGATGTCAGACAGGCACGGATGTCCTTATATGGTATCTCTGCTGCAGGCACAGAACAGGTGTTTCTGTTTATGTCGACGTTGCTCAGTAACGTCAGGTTCACAGTTTGCCTCTGGGAATTCTTCCAAAGACTTCCGGAACTTGGCCGGGCCAATTAGAAGAAAGTGGGTTTTTATAGGGAGCAGTTCCCACCACGAGCAAGCGCTTTGGCGACAGTGACAAGGAAAAACTTCCTTTTAAGAGGCAGAAACCGGACTCTAGGTGGGGTGGGGGGTGGGGGGGGGGGCGTCATCTTCTTTGACCAGTTTTTGAACTGTGAATCATGCAGAGCTCCTCGAGTGGAGTCACAGAATGAAAATATAGAGCTGGAAATGAGCGTAATAGGTCCCCTTTAACTATTGAGCATTGATATGAACAATTAATAAATGGTTTATATAACACAATGTAGTTGTAGGTTGTGTTTATAATGTATATCTTATCATCCATAAACAGTTGAATTGAAAGATGAGTAATACAAAGTGGCTGTACTTATATTGGACGAATTGTCTTCATGAGCTTTTAATACATTGATAGATCCGCCTCTGGCTGATTTGTACACATGTGTAAACAGTTAGCACATGCTATGCTATAAAACACCATAAGATGTGTGCTTGCGTGTAATCATACATCTGCGTCACACAGTATTGTTAAGCGTTCACGACCGGTTCATAGTTATGGATGCCTCAGAGAACGGAGTTAAATATCCTTTTATTTGGATTACGGGTTTATATATTTGCTTAAAAATGTTAAATGTTCAACAAAAGCCACCTGCTATTTGCAATATTCACCCAGAATGCTTTTCTCGGAGTGATGAACGTTGGCATCGACCGATTCTGCCGGTCGGTCACGCCCACCCCCCACCCCACCCCTGCGCCGCGCGTCAGGTATACCCGGGCATTCCTTTTTTATTTTTTTAATGACATCAAAACATATGGCCCGAGCTGCAGCTGGCCAGCTCTCCTGCAGCGGCCCAGCCCGCCAGAGCTCCTGGGAACGCACACACGGGTTCTTGGGGGAATAGCCGACGCATGCCTGGCTGCGCCGTTCACCGCAACATTACCGGTACTCATGCAGCGGTCGGACCCTGCCGGTTACGGCTCTGCATTTGACTGACTTTGAAGGCTGTTACTTTGGACGAAAAAGCCAATTAAACCCCCAGCTCCCGTTGTAATTAATCAAACAAAACCAATCTTTTAACACCTGCACAAATTGCTAATAATATCGCTATAAGATTATTTTGTCACATTCGCGCCCTTGCCAACACATTCATTTGCAATGATAAGGTACGGTGCACATGTAAAATGAATTGCTTTCATTTGCCGCATTTTGTTATGCTTCCTGTTAATAGCATACTTTTCATATTGTTTTTTTTTCCAAGGGAGCCGTGGGTGGCAGACTGCTGAGCGGTGCCGGTTTTCTCACCCACGCGGCAATAACAGGAGTAACGTATGGCACTGTTGAGAAGGTACATTTAACACTCAGAATGAACACGGCCTCGTCGGAGTAGGTGCTTGACTGCTGCGTAGCCTCGGAGGCACGTTTGTCTCGGAAAGGGCCTGCGAACAAACCCGCCGCATCACCTTCAAACGGTGTGTGTGTGTGTGTGTGTGTGTGTGTCCACTCCAGTTATCTGAACTAACTGTGAAATGGCAGAAGCTGCCCTTGCGTCCCTCTGCTGCTGAATTGAACGCCGATGGCCGCTCCGTCAGAGCGTTCCAGTTTGACAGCCGCAGCTGTTTACAAAGATCACCAAGGGTCAACGCATCAATCTTCCAATGTGTCGGAGTTCACCTGTTTAAGATGTATTTAGTAAGTAGAATTGGGGAGGGGGGTGGGGGGGGGGTGGGGGCGTTTTTTGGGAACCGTTCAAGGAAGTGTGTTGGCGTCTGCAGAGCTGCCAGTTTGTCGGGTCTCCCATAAGAGACGGAAGCTACCCGCCCACCATCAGCTCCTCGGACATCCATGCAGATTATGCATCAAGCTCTTAATTGATCCCTCTGGGGTGGGCTTCTCGCAGTTGGGGAGAGACTCGGGTACACAGTGATGTGACCCTCGGCCCCCGCGATTTCCAAGCGAACACGCGCGTTTTTGAACACCTAGCTCCGGGCGCCAGGAATTTGATTTATTTTTTTTTCCCGCGTGGACGCTCGTGGTTCCACACTGCAGAGACCTTCACCGGAGGATGGGATGTTTCCTTTTTTTTTTTTTTTCTTTTTTTTTTGGCGTTCTAAGTGTGTAAACTGGGATGGTAAACAAGTGTGAATACATTATCCAGCAATGAACAGAACCAACCCCCCCCCCCATTCACAGACTACCGTCAGTGGAACCAACCAGCACTTTTATAGTTGCTAATCGGCCCATAAATCACTTTAGAGACGAGGGAGGGGCTGCTCATGAGTTCAGGTCTCGCCTTGTTTCTTCTCTCAGCTTCAGAGTGGGGGGGGCTCGTCCTCTGCAACTTCGCCTCCTTTCACCCCCCCCCCCCCCAGTTCTAACGGCTTTATTACTCCACAATCAGTTGCATCAAGATTTTGGGTGTAAGGGAATTTTACTCGTTTCCTCACGCTCGTGTGATCCGTCTTACAGCGCGGTGTGGAATGGTTGTTGGCAGGTGAGTGGACGTGTGCATGCCCCCCCCCCCCCCCCCCCCTCCCCTCCCCCGGTGCCTTTAGACTCCCCCTATCCCTCTGGGGTTATTAAATGTCCTCATTCTCGTCCCCCGGACTCCTTGGGAGCAGATGATCCTCATTAACGGTGCCCGGATGGAGGGCGCGTGTCTTTGTAGCCTCTCCCTCCTGTCCTCACTCTGAGAAACCCAATCTGACAAATCCCCTTATAGAGATATCACTCTCCCACCGCCCCCCCCCCCGTCCTCATCAGACATCGATGCCTTATTTGTCCTTCCTTATTTGCACACGGCATTGATCAGGGGAAAGCGGCAGTGAAAGTCAGACAGGCGGCGTGGATGAGTTGTAATAAATGATGAATATCCTAGAAGCAGTTTTTTTTTTTTTTTTGTTATTTGTTTTTGGGGCTGGGACCTGACACATGAGGCATGGCGATCACACTTTCGTCTCGCCCGCATGCAGATGAGGGGGGTCAGGTTGCCATCCCATCAACTACCATAATTGAACTGTCGACCGGGAAGAAACCCTCCGCGTTTCCCGGCTCCCTTCTTGTGTTCCCCCGTGCCGATATATTTCATGAAACTCTCATCAGCTGCGAGTGTCTTCATTTACTCCGCTAACCCGGCCGACGGGCTCCACGTAGCCGCGTTTTATCAGACGAAAGCCGCGCGTCGACAGTCCGAGGGCGACCAAGCCGCTCAAACTGTGAGCAAATGACAACCCACCTGTTTTCGTTTTGTTTCGTGTTTTTTTTTTTTTTTTTTTAGTCACTTCCTGCCCCTCACGGGAGTCGGAGTGCGTCACGGAGGTCACAGCTGCGCTACATTGTGTGGCCTCAGAGCTCGGATGACTCGGACTCACTCGCTGCTGCTGCTGCTGCTGCTGCTGCTGCTGCATGACAGCATCGTGACGCAAAGGCACGGCCTGAATTCCTCTGGAATCGAGGAATCTTGTTCCCATCGCAGCAGCTTTTGCCTCCCGTCTGCACCGCACGCTGCGTCCCCGGATGAACACTTTTTCTAATGGCGGGGGTTGTAAAACTGTAGATCGCTGTGCACCTGAGATCTCATTAATCTCGCAAAAAAAAACACGAGTATGCCCTCCGGTGGGCGAAAAAAGCAATGAGTTTGTAATGCGGCAGCTCAGTGGGCTTCCTGTTTTGGCGGGCTCCACCATTCAGTCATTTCCTCCCGCTTAAAGAAATACAGCGGCGTTTTGAGATTTGTGTTGCAGTCTGCACGGAGGTCAGCGGTCGCAGCTGCCCGCAACTTGCTCCTGCCCTCCCGACTGCGTGCAGGAATCGCATGGCGCCTTTGATCGGGAAGCTGGCTCCTCTTTTCTGAAAAGGCTAAATGTGCATAAATTTTTTTTAAAAAAAAAAACCTCGACCGGAGCATGAAAATATTCTTTTTTTTCTTTTAAATGTTTTTTAAAGAAACTAGAAGTACAGGAGGCCTTCTATGTCCGGAACGACTTCTAAAGCTGCTGAACATTCCTGAAATTGAATGTCTGAATATATGCATGTATTAATAATAGAATTTAAATGTCACGTATTGCTCAGGGGTACAAACGATGCATTCCTTATTATTATATACTGTGTGCACTTATCTACTTTCACAGCAACACAGACATTACATTATGCAAACTGTTAAAGCAGCGTAGGTGGCACAACAATACAGAGCTCCGAGCAACAATCTTTCAGCGTATTTGACTTCTATCTATTCATAAAAAAAAAAAACATATGTACTCGCACTATGCATGGTGATAAATGTGTGAGTTATTGTACACAATAATTCAATTCATGAATGCACAAATCTACAGATTGTAAGTGCTGCCAAATCTTCGCACAAAGCGGAGTTCAGTTCAATTTTCTAAAATGGATTTCATTTCATCTCGGCGCGCATTCACTCCAAACTGTGGAGACAAGAAAAGAGAAAAACAACAACCTCAGTGTTAACTTCAAAACATCCATTCTTCCCTGACGGCTGGCGGTGTGAGAATAAGCCTCGGAACTTCACTTTACCGACGTGAAACTTCATGAAACTTGAATGTTTCCAGAGGTAGGCTGTGTTTGAGCGCCTCAAGTTATCTTCCAAAGCTCTCTCTCTCTCTCTCTCTCTGGTGATCAACGGATCGCTCTCGCCGTCTCAGTCAAGTGAATTTGACCACATTTGCGCGGGTCGCGTAAACCACCCAAAGGTGGCGGCGGGCGGTTTAGCGCGGAGAAGAGGCAGAGGAAGGGTGGGGTGGGGTGATAATTAAGCAGAATGCAAACGCGGGCCTGATTATGAACACGTAATAATTCATTTTGATGTCCACGGGCAGCGGGTTTTCCTGACGTGCCCCAGCTCCCCGCTTATTCCCATTAATCCTCAGCGCTCGGCCTGGGAAGAAGAAAAAAATAAATAAATTAAAAAAAAAAAAACATCCAGGATGCTCCAGCTGCCATCTGCTCAGATTGGCTAATAAAAGCAACACCATCAAACTGTTAAATGATGCCTTTTTATGATTATGATGGGAGACGCCGTAATTATTGCCGGAAGACGGCCCCCCTGGTGGACCCGGCCTTCGTCACCTCCGCGTCCACCGCTTCACAAGAGGAGAAGCGGCAAAAGTCTCTCGAGGAGCTCCATTGGAAGCTCCTCAGGAGCATTTTGAGCTGTTTTGGCTCACCCTGTGATTTAGTAGGTGCCGATGTGATGTAGATAACGCACCCGTCAGAAGTTTCTTTAAGGGGGATATACTGCAAGGACTACACTCAGGAGGGGTGTCAGCATGATAGATGCCCACAGTCCGTCATTGAAAGACTTCAAAACTTGGCCAGGTCCCAAGGCTGGGGCCCAGCAGAGCCGCCGCCCACGTTCCCCTAGCAACAAGTCAGTGCGGAAGATGCATGCAAACGGCGCTCACTATCGCACAGGGGCGCAGGGGTTGACCAGGAGGGTGGTGGCGGTGGTGGTGGTGGTGGTGGGGGGGGTTAGTATGTCTGTCTCATTTCACAATTCATCAGCCGAGCGTGACTGTCAGGCCAGCCTTCAGCCCCAGCGATCCATCAGGGCCTGTCACCCAGCCATCACAACTGAAAGATGAGGGCCCCGGCATTCGAATTCCATTAGCCCCATCAGCCGTCCAGCCGGCCACTCAGCCAGCGCCTTGCTCGGGACTCGAAGAGATAATAAAACGGTATCTGCGAATCAGAAACAGCTCCCGTTCCCCCTCCAACCGCCGCCACTCCCTCCGACTTCCCGTGGGATGTGCTGCTGTATTAAAGCCGCACTCACTGCTTTGTCACGTTTTTTTTTTTTTTTCCTCCCCCAAATGAAAGAAAGAAGCAAGAAAAAAAAAAAAAAAAATAAAAGGAAAGAAGACACGAGCTTTCGATTTGTGATCATGGGATAGCTGTCTCTTCATCCCGGGATGGAATGAACGAAAGTGTTCTGTCATCACGAGGAATCGCGATCGTAATTATGGCGGGGAGGGGTCGGCTGACGTCACCGTCTCTGTGAGGGCGGGTCTGGGTTCGAACAGCCGCTGGTACGTCCTTCTAGAAGTGATGAACACGCTACAAGTGAGGCTTTCACGATTTCACTGAAGGATGTTTTGTCATCAGATGTCAATATCACAATGTAGCAAATAATATAACGTTCACTGCATTACAGTCCATTGCTCTGTGTTAAATTATGCAGAACTAAACTACTAAAAAAAAAAAAAACTACTTGCTGTTGTTAGTTTTCAGTCATAATTTGTTCATGATCATTCATATCAATATGAAAATATTGTGAAATGAGATGATAGGACGTTATCGAAGCAAAAAAATCTGGCCGACCAGTACGAGCAACTCATAGCCGGTGGAGACGGTTTCGATGCAAAGGAGTCGGATTTCATTGTCAGTGTTTGGAGGTTCAGTGCAAAATGGACTTGTATCGGTCCGATTTGCTTAGCGGCCCGAGCATTTTGTACAGCTTCAGCCATGTTCCACATTAGCCAAGCATACCCAGACTCTTGTTGGTAAGTCACTGATCAGTGAGGCAGCAGGCCGATCTGCGGTAGATGACTTATTCATCGGAAAAACAAGTTGCCTCATATTGTTACCAGAAGCTTGTCGGGACGCCTCGTGGAACACCCCACCCCTGCCGGTGTGGTCCATATAAATTCCGCGTAAAGCGTGCTTGCATACCAAACAAGTAAACAAGCGCTGGACGCGGGCCCCCCTTGGGAGTGCTGACTGAAACCTGTCCCCATAATATTCCGTCTCGGATTGCAGATTTGCGGAGAGTCTGGCACATTCCTGCTGACAACCTTGTCGAGGACGGATCGAAATGCGCAATTCGAACGCGGCTCCGCCTGATGCGTGACTTTGACCCGCTCACCACCACTTTCCTCGGCTTTCCGTTGCACACTGACAGGACATTGATCCAGGTCAGAGCATGCCCTCCCTGCTTTCCCAACAATAAAGCGGGATTATGTGCCGTCACGCGGCCTTCTCTTTCTTCAGCCAAACTCCAGCATTTTCGGATAACCCCGGGTTTTTTTTTTTTTGTTGTTGTTGTTGTTGTTTTTTTCTTCAGTAGGTTGAGAAGATGAGCAATGTTGTCTCATCCCCGGCGCCGGCATCATTGCCTTTCTCCTTAATCCTTCAGGCAGTCAATTTGCGGCCAGCCAAGTGTGAAGCTCTATAATGATGGGTTATTGACCCGTTTGCTGTTTGGCGACGAGGACGGAGGCAAACTGAAAGGAACAGTTCCTGCCGCTCGGTGTGATATTCAGATGGCTCTCTGGCGCTGAGGGTAATGTAACCGAAATTGATAGCTCTGTTGTCTGATAACGGCCGTACAAACACCGGCGATGTTTGGCCAGCGGCGCCCCGCCATCAAACGGGTGTGTCGGCGTGCAATACTGTCATCCTCTCTTAAGTTTTTGTTCATTTAAAAAAAAAAAGAAAAGAGAAATTATGGATATAGCACCTTTTTTTTCTTCTTGAACCCATGAATTGAGACACGTTTGTAGGATAGCGGGGACATTTGAGAAGAATCAGGCGCTGCATTCCCTTCCTACGCAAGGAAAAAGTCATAAAATGGTCTGGTTTTAAGACTCTGCGAACACCGTCAGACGCACAGGTTCACTGCGACCCCCAACCCCCCCCCCGCGCATTTCCCGCCATTAGAGTTTCCCATGCACTTAAAAGATTAAAGCCTTTATATGTGTGGCAAAGGGATCTCATTCTAGATGCACAGTCAAGGACACGCTGACAGCGATTTAAAAAAAGAAAAAGTTACCATCACCTGTTGCCCGGCGCTGCAGAAGCATCAGGTGATGCGAACACAATGCTCACATCTCCATGCGGGGGGGAAAATGACATTTGGGGCGTGATAGCTTATCTCGAGGAAATGACATAATCTAGCCTTCCTGGAAAGCTCGTCTTTTTTCTTTCTTTTCTTTTTTTTTTTCCACTTCTTTTTGTGTCCGTCTGTGTTTTTTTTTTTTTCTCTCTCTCTCTCTCTCTCTCTCTCTTTCCATGTCTCTCTGCTTCCCGTGAGGTTCTGGTGGTTATCTAGCTTGACGTGAGGGAGGGGAAGCCTCAGGCTAACGCTTGACAGGAGGTCCTCTCCATGATTCCTGGCACACACACACACACACACACACACACACTGTCACTATAGGGGAATATAAGGGAGTCATAAAAGAGTGCTGTCATGTCACTGTCGCAAACACTGTGTGGAAGCGATGGCAATGGCAACTGTGAGCTGTAGAAGTGTGTGTGTGTGTGTGTGTGTGTGTGTGTGTGTGTGTGTGTGTGTGTGTGTGTTAGGGCACAGAGAAATTGTATTCCTGTGTTTCCCTGCCAGTTTGAGTTTTCACAAGGCAGGTTCAGGTCTAAGCTCCCCACACAGTACCTCATCCTAACCTAAACCTTTTCATGGACGAATGCCTCTTTTGACCATCGGGTTCATACATTATTTCGGTTGTGATACTCGCCAAACAAAAATGTTAAGATTGGGCGGGCGGGGGGGGGGGGGGGGGGGGCTGTCTCACGTTCACACTCAACTCATTTTCATACATTTGGGAGGAAACGTAACGCCGTCCGGATTCAGCTTTCTGTTCGCGTGGTGAGGAAATGTTGTCACCCAACACATCCGGCGACTTTGGACTTCAACGCAACCAAATCCCCCTCCACAAATTGAGGATTTGTGAACAAAGCACAGCGTGTGTGCGGTGATCATAAGCAATGGCATTATGGGACAGACAGCGCACAGCCCACTGTGCCATATGGCGGGTCTCATTTCATAATTGAATGTTCGTTTGAAAATCGACGGTCTGAGCACAACAAGCTATTGGCGAATTCCTCGGTGGCCGCGGTCTGTGTCGACAGGGATTTCGGATTTACAGTTTGGAGAGATTGTAATGAGGAGATGTTATGTAAATGTTGAACAAAGGCACCCGTGCCTATGGGGTGGGGGGGGGGGGGGTCTCGCCTCTTTCATGTAACATAATGGCTTTACGGTAATTGCGATTGAACGGTGGAACAAAATGATGCGCTACTGGCAAAAACGGGAAAAGAGCAAATGTCGTGCGGCATTAATGTGTTCATCTAGCGATTTTGGAAAGGGGAGAAGATTCCAAAGCCAAATGGTGAGATCACTCAGCACGTGAAGAGCACTGGTGCACTGTATTATATCAACATCCCCAGCAGCTTTTAATAGTCTGAAAGATGTGCTACAGAGGGCAGACTCCTACTTCAGGAAATTGCACGAGATCTTCACGTATCACATTCCGTCTTCACTCATTACTGAGTGTCATAATTAAACCTTTTTAACTGCTAATGGTACGCTTTCTTCTTCTTCTTTTTTTCTTCCTCCCCCCCCCCCCCCCCCCCCTCCGGGGCCCAAACGCTTGATTTAATGATCAGGCAATAAACCTCAGCATCACATCCATCTGTCCTTACCCGTGTGCACTTAGTCCCGGTGAACTTTCGCAGCTCCTGGAGTTTTTCGCTCGGCGCAGGTGACTCTCCTCCGCATGGCTGCGCTCGGCGATCCATCGCCCCGGGCAACAGCGGCGGCCCCTGACGGCTCCTGACATGCAAGGGAGTTCGTCATCTGCGAAACGGCCGCCTGTGCTGCCATGCACCTTGAATTTTCTGTCACCTTGGCTCACACACCCCCGCGCTGCAGATCCGCCTAATAACTGCGTATAGAGGCGGGGGGGGGGGCTGTTTCATGCAAATGGAATCCTGCTCCTAGTGGGGAAAGGAAAGGAGGGAGCATCGAATTCAATTAGCGGCTCGGGCAGTGACTGTGGCGTTACTGGGGGGGTGGGGGGTGGGGGCAAAAGCTCGCCTCGGCCCCTGTGATCTGTCAGAAAATCTATGGCCTAGCATGCCCAACCACCCGGCAACTTGTAGTGGTCCGCGTCCCTCACACCAGAGAAGCCCTCAACACGCCGAGCTCCGTAGAATCAAATGGGTGGAGCAGAGTGGAAGATATTTGGTTTTTTAACAACTGCCATCAACTGTCCGGGATGGTGGGGGGCGGGGGGGGGGTCACCTTGGGCTGACTTTGCTCTCTGGATCGATCGCAGAGAGATTGCACACGACTTCATATTTTTAATTGAGCAGCGCCCGCGACCTCGCTCAACCCGCTGGAAGCGCCAGGAGCCAGCAGAGCAGGGAGAAATAAGTAAATTGGGCCAAGGTTGTGGGAAAAAGGAGCATGTGTTTAGTGTATTGAGAATGTCGAGAGAGAAACACACACACACACACACAGACAAAAAAGACTCCGAGAAAGAGTTCTTCATTCCTGCGACTGCGAGTAATAAAAGATTGATAGAGCTCTGACAGCCAACGGCTGGTTTCCTTGTCAAACAAGGATCGCAGCGTCCTTCTCTCCTCTGAAGCTGGAAGTGAAAAGCCCAATCTCGGGTATCAGTCGCACCACCCAGAGGTGGGTGCACTGTGGTGTGTGCATCATTACTGCCCGGGACAGCGATGGGGAGAGCTTGTTATCGCCGCAACATGCGTGACCTCCCCCAGGAAATTCACCTTTCATAATGGCTGCTGATGATGGAGCACGCGTGGGGTATTGAAATGCATCCTTGATAGTTCACCACATGTATGCCAAATTATGGACAGACTAAATCCCCCCCCCCCACCCCCCCCACCCCCCTCTTTTTTCTCATTAAATGCGTAATGTGTTGAGCTTATTGGTTTCAGAGGAATTTTAAGTCCCCGGTAATGAGTAATTTAGTGAGTTCGTAGCTATAAATAACATCTTATGGAGGGATATTTGGTGGTGGATGATCCCCTACATATGTATTATTCTTCAGTGTTTTGAATAAATGCTCAACAGGATCACATTTGCATGCTCGCTCAAATGCGACATGGATGCTTGTAGGTCATTATAATGCCATTTTAATTGCGCTGGCCTTGAACTGTGTCGTTGGCCCTCGTCAGGCAGATCATCTCAGCCGCCGCGATGTCGATATGCCCACAGTTACAACCGCTACGCAGTACAACGGCCCATTTGGCTCTCATCATTCCCCACCTACCAGGATTAAGTGGTTACCCCATGCGGTGAAATTTGTATTTGTTAGGCTGGTGGCAGGTCAGTTATTGCGCTGTGGGCATGTTGCGTTTCAGGCTGGCTGAGTTCTGAGGAAAACATGGTTAAGAATGAAATATTAAATTTGTTTTGGACTCTTTTGGGCCTTTGTGCAGGGCTTGTTATTATATTCAGCCCATTGTGGAAGTACTGTGGTAGTACTTTACTTTTTCTACCATAAAGGCAGTGACATAACTTCTATTGTGACTTTTCAGACTCCCGAGCTTACAGTAGTTCAGTGAACTGTTGAATGCTGCAGAATATTCAAATTTTCTACATCTGAACTCTCCGGCAACCTTTTTAAAAAAAAAAAAAAAAAAAAAAAAAAATCATTCTCAAGACCCAAATGGCATATTAAGTGGGTTATTTGAAGTTGTTAATTCATTATCATTAAGTCATTGCACCGGTAATTACGGGGACCGGTTCCACAGCATAATAGTCCACCTGGCGAAGAATTGGGTCCATTCTGCCGCTGAATGTGGCCACGTGGCGAGCCGAGTGAATGGGAACTGGAACGCGTAAAAATTAATCAAAGTAGCCGTCGTGCAAGATTTTACATTTGCAAAGTGAAATGAAATGAACAAAGGTCAGTCACGAGCTGAAATCAAAGGGAAACAAAGTTGTCAAGGCTTGAATTGTTCGCGCGTTTCAAAGTAGACGCCGCTCTCTGTCTGACTGGAACTCAATACTTTCTAACGTAACACAGTGCCAGTCCTGACCTTGCAAGCGTGTTCCCTTGTTCGGCTTCCAAAATCCTTTCATCGGAGGAGTACGTAAAGGTTATGGAATATTTGCCGTCATTAAAATCACCTGTCGGATATGACTCCCACACCAGCACACCCGCTGCGTGTTGGCCATAGGCGTCATTCTAATACTTGACATGCACCACCGAGAGCAATAGCGGCATTTCGACAACGGTAAACACTTCAACCTTGTTGGAACAATGAGACAATGTCAGATATGTATTAGAAATTGTCATGACCGAGTTTGTCCTCAGGCGCTGGGAAGGGGATGCGTGGCCCCTCTCCGGCGAGACCGTGACCGCGGTTAAAGTCCTGGACGACGTTTCGTTCAGCAGAGGTGGACACTCGTGTGGCTGATCTTCAATCACAGAGCTGTGACTTCAGAACCGAGCGCTTTTTGAATGGAAACGGTTTGTTTGGGGGCGTGGGTTGTAAGTCATTAGGTGTCGAGCCTACCATGCTCAGCAGCCTGACCTGTCTGTCTCTTCTTCTTAAATTCGCGGTAGACCGGACACAGCCTCCCAGTCCGTCCATCTCGACGCTAATTGGAGAGGAAGGGCCGAGTCATCGAAGTGTGATCTATAACTTTTCTGAAGGGGGAAACTTTCCCACGCAAAACGAAAGTGGCTCAGTTGCTCCCCCAATCTGGCAAGAAAAGCATTCCCTCTCTGCAAAATTCAGGGGGGACAGAATCTAAATGTTATTTCTAACCGTTGCATTTTCAAAGGTGTTTTTGTGCTTCCGCAAACGTGAACTGTCTGCCCTGGAAATGGTAATGAGGCTTTGCTGGGGCAAAATCCAACGCTGAAGTCCTAACATTTTCCCAGACTGTGCACAGCAGCAACGGAACGGTCCGCGGAAAGGCTGGGTTTGAACACTGGCTTTCCCCACTGCGCAAACATTGCATCATTCCTGCCAGACAGTAGACACGCGTGAGATCAGAAAAATGCCCAGCGGCTGGATAACAGGTGGAAAAAAAAAAATATATATATATATACTGTATATACAGTTCTGATTCCCCCTGAGGCTTATGTGGGGAACACTTTGTGATTGAATCAGAGACTGCTGAGGTCGCAACCGGCAGTAGAGTTATTGTAAACAACACAGCATGTGGCTAAGTTTAGAGAATAATCAAAAATGTTACATGATGACATAATCAGCAGAGACAAGTGTTATGAACAAGAAGGGACTACTTTTGCTAATTCTAGACGGTTTTGGTCCGTGAAGAACTGTTCAGTGTAGCTTATGGCTAAAATAATCCCTCCACTGTTGCTTAGTGTACCTGAAGTAACTCCAAAAAAACAAACAACAAACACTCAAAAAGCCAATTGGTCATCACTTCTCTTCTTCCCATCACTCAAGGCAATGCGTGCTAAAATGTCAGCATGGATTGCCGCAGCCATCTAGATGATTTGGTGTCCAAGCGCTCTCAGGTAAAAAGTGAAGCAATAGCATAACTTCTTCTGGTTTTCTATGTGCAACGTGTGCACTGTGAGAGAGAGAGAGAGAGAGAGAGAGAGAGAGATATCCCCCATCTGCTGAGGGTTTGAGCCTCTTCACCCTTTGTGCATCTTGGGCCGACATCAGACGTATTGTCAGAGCGAGGATGGCTGTGCACCAGGCTCCGCCGGGCCATCCCCCCGCGTCTGTGTCCATATCTGAGGGCAGATATGGCTGGAAGGACACTCTGGGATTGTTGTCCTCGCTGTCTGGCCACTTCGTTCTCTCCCTCGCGCGCTGCGTATGTGTGTCACAGCTCCCGCCAAGTAGGGCTCGCTTCAAAGAGAAACCATTGTGTTTATTTGCCAAATACTTCAGAAGTATTCCCCTTTTTCAAGACGTGGCAATTATGCAGCGAGCGTGTTTACAGTGCGGCTCTGGCCCCCTGCAGCCGAAAAAAAAAGGTGAACGGAGTGATTATTCTCCAAATATTCAGCGGAGGGTGCTCGGCGAGGTAGCTCCTTCTATGCAGCGTTTCTTAAGCAACATTAATGTTTCCATTTTACTCCTGGTAACACAGCGGTGCTGTTGTTGCACTCAAAGAAGCGGACGTCTCGGTGATGCCTTTATTTGCGAAGACAATTTGTTCCAGTATCTGTGCTGGGAGATAGCAGATGAGTGTAGACTGCACAGTTAATGTTACCAATAGCAGCGGGAGGAGAAATAATGGATGTCGCCTTGTCGAGCGGGAGTACCTGCCGACGAACTCTCTTCTCTAAATCGAGTTCAGCGAGACTTACAGGGGATGCTGGAGACCTGTGACCTGCAGCGTAGCCTGGTATTAATCTTGTATTAATCCCCTCTCCCCTCCACATTTGGGTGTCTCTTTAAACCTCTGGAGTTTCCTGGGAAACAGATGTAGATAAGAGAAGGAGATAAGGTTCGTCAGTGCAGGGTATTGCGCCACTACCTCACAGTAAGGGTGTCTCTTTAAATGAATATGTTCTTCCTGTAGGACTTCCTCGTATTTTCATCATGCAAAAACTGACCTTTTTCGTCTCCCCCCAAGAGCATATGTATTTAGGCGCCGGGCTCAATTTTTCTGCGGCCCGCACGAAGTATCCGGCGAACGTCCCGGTCGCCCTTGAGGAATGATGTCGCGTTCCGGGTTGCAGGGGCAAGCACAAGCTCCTTCTGAGAGCGCAGGTGTCACGCGATGGGAAGCCACGCAAGACGCCCCCCCCCCCCCCCCGGAGGGCAGCCACGCCGCTCTCTCCTGTCTGACACACTCAGACCTAATTCCTCTTCTGCTTAATGAGCCACTTGATCATCCTGCCGACTTGCGTCCGCCAGATCAATTCGAGCCGGGGCGGGAGAGGAAGAGGCAAGGGCAACGGGTTTCTCCCCGCTGGATACACTTGAAAGCTGCTTATCAACAACGGGCACGAGGGCGAGACGGGCGCTGCCGACCCCAGTGACCCCTGTGTAATATGGTGGACTCCAGCATGAAACGAGAGCTTGCTTCTGGCGGGATTGGGGAGTGGGGTGGGGGGGGGGGTTGTCCTGCAGCCGAGGAGCCATTCTGCTGTCATTTATGAACAATACACCGTCTGTAGCAGCTGGATTTTCAGGCCTAAATATTCTTCTTTTTTTTTTCTTTCTTTGCACTTACGCTTCATGCCTTCAGTGCCGAGGCCTTGAATGCTCCCCGCATTCCGCCAGAAGCCGTTCTGCTCCTCGGTGAAAATGCCCAGCCTTGACAAAGGGCTTTGCAATAAGCGCACGGCGACCCACAACTCAGCACATCAGCATTTACCGTCTTAATTCTTCAAAACCAAGGTCAGCGTCTCATTGGGAAAGCTCTGTGATTTGTCAGAATGTGGTGGAATCCAGCGGGAGGTCAGCGGGGACTCGTGCTTTGTTTGAACTTGAAACACAGAGACGTGCATTAAGGTTTACCTGCTCTCGCTGCTTTGCAGGGATCTAAAGATGCTCCCTCTCTGCCTCTCTCGAGATACCACTTTTGGCACAAAGCCCGAAAAAAGGCATTTTTAATGAAGATTGATTTGGCTTGCTCCCACAGCCGGCGCCTTGCCTCACTTTACGAGGCTGAAAACCGCACGCCCTGGTACAAGTCCCTGGTATTTGGCATTTAACTGAGGGGCCGGCCCGTGTTTGTCTAGTCAATTCTTGTTTGCTGTGTTAATTAATATGAAGGAAGTAGGTGAGAATGAAGAGAGGCGCAGGGACTAATTGGGATCCATTTTGCATCACAAAACAGAGGGGAAATCTCTGAAGACCCCCCCCCCCCCCAAAATGCTAAACAAATAGACGTCACATGTTGGCTTCATAATTATACATTCAGCAACAAGCTACCGCGGCACAATAGATCAGTCTTTCTCACATTAGTGGCCTAACTGTGGTGTTCTTTTGACTAGTGGTGGAACAATGTAATCTATAGAAAATAAGCCCCTGCATAATTTGGGCTGCCAACTGCGCCTTTCTTCAGCACGACTCCGAGGCCTCTCTTGCAGGTCAAAATGAGTTTGACAATTTCCTCTCCAATTTGTAATTCACGGTTTAGATGGCCTAATTCATCCCTACGACGGCAACCTCATTTTCCATCTGCGCGTGTAAATTTGACAGAAATATCCCAAGAGAACATTGCACCTTCAAACCTCCACGCCAAGGTCTTTTATGAGGGACTGCAAGTGATATTTGACTTAACCCTCATTAGCTTGGCCTTATTTCTAAGACTAATGCCCCTGGACTGCTTTTAGCTCTTTCATTCCAGCATCTGAAAGGGACTATTTCTTTTGGGAAATTGCCACGATCCGCACTATGGACGGTGACTTTTCTCTTTCCCTTTTTTTCAATTGCTAGACCCTCCTGTCTCCTGGTCTCGCCGACCCTTGACTCCCCGAGCGCGTGATGGACACCCTCCCAGAGCGGATTCAACAGGAGAGCGTTAATTAGTCTGACTTTCAATCAGGGCAGCGACTGTTACATCGTTTCACTGCATATGGTCAACTCCCGCCATCCTTATGATGATAAGAAGAGTCAGTCATTTCACTGGGAGAGTACACAACGCACACCTCCGTCTACCCAGATTGCCGTCTGGGAGCTCAGCGTTCGTCCCCCCCCCGTCAACGCGAACCCTCTAATTGCGCAGCATGTGCTTACTTTACTCAGACTTAAAAAAAAAGGTCTTTATATTGTTTACGCGTCAGTGTTTTGTGAATGACAGGAAATTGGTGGCAGCACTGTTGACGTGTCGGACCTGCGCGTTTGTTTAACTGCAGGGAGGTACTTTGGCAGCGCCGTACAGTTTGATAATGCTGAGAGGTGTATTGTGCCTATTGACTTCATTTTGTCACACACGGGGGCTGTTTATTAGTCAGAGTGGCCCCTTTTGATAGGGAAAAAAAGGCTAAATCGTCGTTCACATGATCGCCGCAAACAAGTGGGGTGATTGCTGAGATTGGCAGCCTATTCAGCATCTACAAAAGCCTCCCCGCCGCACGCCGCATGGTAAAATGTCACAGAAATTCCGCTGAATTGCCTAATGGCACCAAACCCTAAGACGGCGCTCTTCTTTGCACCGGAAATTTTAGCTCATTTCACGGCGCGTTCTGATTTGCGGCGACGGCAAGCTGGTGGAAAGATTCCTGAGGTACGAGGAATACTGTATTGGTTTTATTTTACTATTTCATTTATTGTTTAACTCACATAAGGTGCCGCATATATGTACCCACAGGCATATGTATATATAGACATAATTGGGAAATATCTCGAATCGGATGTTGTATGATTGCCATTTCTGCAGTTAACCTGGATTAACACTGTCTGTGACTGTCTTTATATGAGGAGTTTGTTTACCTTTCAACAACTGAGTTTAACATGGAGGCATGAGACACGTGATGAACTTAATTCCTTGCATTTATTCTCAATTAAAGAAATTGGAACAGCTAAAATAGTTGAGAAAGAATAGATCTTGGGTGGGTTGAGTTAAGTTTCGCGCCGTTTTTGCAGAAGACCACAAAAACAAGAAGACCCCAAAGACCACTCTCTTCCCTCTGGTGCACTCATTACCCCGACAACCTGACTCTTCACACCCTTACAGATCTTACACTGACCTCTTACTCTTGACTCACTAGTGCCTGAGCATAGAACGATGAGAGCGAGCCCAGAAGACGCCCCGAATCTGCATCAGCGTCCTGAACCCACACGGAAGGTGCGGAAGTCCCTGCCAACTTTGAATGTGAGAACTTTCTGAAAGGTAGAGTCAGAACTTAAGAAACTCTGAATCCTGCGCACGCGACCAAGCGGGGGTGTCTGAAGATGTTGTCACCCAGCCTGCCTGCTGAGAGAGGAAAACCTGGCTCAACCGCCACAAGGGGACGAGCGCAGCCGAAGATGCCCGATCGAGCCCCAGAAAGCTGGCCCACAGAGAAACAGCATGCCTCCCCCTCCTCCCGTCCAGCACAACAACTTCACCGGCCGTCTGAGGCACCGGGTGAAACTTTACTGTTCCTGTGATAGTGGGGGCTGATGCTGTAGATTGCTAAACCTCATTTAGCGTTCGCTCAGGAATAAGATCTCCCTTCAAAACAATCACGATCTGCTTCCCAGTGACCTCTCAGCTGCTGAACGGTGCATTGAGGTGGTTTCACTGGTCAGTTTTAAAGTTATCCACTTAGCGGTCACTGTACACGAGTCAAGAACTCCGTAGCAACCTTTTGGACTGAGACTGAATTCATCAATCTGCCATCATTTTCCCTTTTTAGCATGGTGCCCCGTATTAAGAAATATAAATATTGATTATTTCTGATAGCCAAAGTTGAGGGCCGTCCCTCCCCCGCTTCATTTTGTACTAAGTTGTGTTTAGGCCATTCTTTTAGTGTTGCCTTAAATATGGTGCTGATGGTTAGGGAAGGAAAAATAAACTAATGCAGAAAAGACACTCTGCCGCATTAGATGACACTATGAAAACGTAGACTTGGCTGCCCTCACTATTTTCAGGCAGTGATGTGGAGACTATTAAGAGACTGCAGAGGAAAGGAGCGGCGGCTGCATAGCGTGAACTGTAACAGCTTGAGCAAACTCTCTGCAGAGAAGCTAGACTCACAGTCACTGGATCTCTCTCAGCGCTTTGCTTCCCTTTGGTGTAAAGAACCAGAGGCCAGCCAAGGTCGGGCGAAACACGCCCGAACTGAGTGAAAAAAAAAACCTCACTGGGTCTCTGTGTGTTGAATTTCACACTGCGATGCCCAGTTGAATTGAAGTGGCAAGCGTTCTATAGGCATGAGCATCGCTTGGTAAGATTTCTTACTTGTTCGGGTCAGGATGTCCAGCTACCTGAAGTCTTGAAATGTGGCCAAAGAGGCACATTCTTGTTATGTGTGGTCGAGTCAATTCAAAGCCGATTCGCTCTCGAAACGAGAGAATTCAATTATTTCAAGTAAGGTTAATGTCATTCTTGTTCTTTGAGAACTCCACAAATGGAAGACCTGTGCGGAGTTTGCCCCAAGCAAGTTCTGAGGGACCTTCGAGTCCCCTCTCAACTTTTGGACGTATTGACGTGAAATTTTGAACAGGCTACCGTGCTTCCAAACATCTGGAACTGCAGCGACTATGGTGATCCCCTGACTTTTTCCGCGAGCGCCCACATGAAGCCGACATGCTTTGTGAGTGAAATGTTTGGACAACTGCTGGACGGATTGCCGTGACATTTAGCGCAGATTGTCCTCCGAGGATTTTGCATTTGTCCAACACTTTGATTTATGACCAAAGGTCTATTGATTATTCTGAGACGGCCTAAGTTTTGTTCATTGTGTTACTGAATGCAATGTAAAACCATCAGAAGCAGTGTTGTCATTCGCAGATACGTAAAGAAAAAAATTAAACAAGACCAAAGCTTATCGTGAGACATTTTGGTTATATACCTTTGTGCAAGCCAAAAGGGCCAAAACTTGATGTTCAGAGCTTAAGATCAGTGTTCAAGTGGGACCTCTGTTTCTCGTATCTGGCTGAAAATGACCGCAAGCGAGATCAAATCTGTAATTAAGACATTTAGCCTCAGACTAGCTTTTAAATCTCAACCTAAGATGATCGCACTTGCTCAGAAATAGAGCTTCTGCAGTGAAGCTGCCCATTGCAGCGTTTAATGAGTTCATTCCATGATGTTCTTTCACATCTGAAATGTATTTAGGCAAGTCAACATTTCAGAAAGCATGCAACACTTCGCTGGAAACCCGCTGAATCGAGCGCATTTGATTGGAATACAACTGTAATGAGTGCATGCGCCCGAATTACGCACTCTGCGAACTACAGTGAATCCCCCCACAGCCACCGACGGCGACAACAATCTGTCATTGTTTTGTTGATCACCGCCGCTGCCTCCTCAGCGTCTTTCGATGAAAAGCCTTACACCCGTTTAAGCATTCCGCTTGCTTGAACAAACTGAGGCAAAACATTTTTTAATCAATGTCATGAATAAAACACCCCTGGGTGGCTCCTGGAGGATTTTTTTATTTATTTATTTTTTTTGTGATGGAGATTCTTTCACATTTCGGGAGGTAATAAACACGCTTCACACTGCCGTTCGCACCATCAAGGTAGCACAGGTTTGAGATCAGTTTGAGTGCGGAGCAGATCTGATGATCACACAGAGTGCGTCTCGGCCCCCTCGAAGATATATTATCCCATAACCACCAGTCTGCCGCTGCACAACATCTTGACTTTTTATGAACCGCACTGACTGGGCCTGCGAATGCAGCTGCGATATTCCGTGTGTGAGAGAAGCAGGGGGATTGGAATTGTTCAGTTCTGCCTGGCTGGCGGCGCAGACTAGATTCTGGGTGCAGGAGCTCAGCTCCGTCGCTATGCGGACACATCAGATGGTTTTATTACCGGGATTCTGCCTCTTGCGACCAGCAGCGTTGGACGTGTGTGCCGGTATAACACAGAGCGAGGGGATGGATTGATGAGGTGACGGTTAAATATTTAATACAGTGTCTTTATAGTTTGTCTCAGAATTCCCCGAGTGGAGTGAAAACCCTTTTATTGTGGAATCGACTGTGCAGCTTTATTTGACCTCCACGTGTTATTGCTCAGGGACCGAGAGACGCCAGCGGTCTTGGATGCTCGTATTCAGATTGTATCTGTTTGGCCAGCAAAGAAATCGATGGTCCTACAAGCCTTGTGATGCACAGTTATTGATACAGTGTGGAATTATTATATATTGGAGCTCATAAATCAAAGGCCAAGGATAGCGCCGCGCCGCGATTTAGCTAACTGATGAAAAGATGAGATCCCTGAATCACATCCGTAACAAAAAAACAAAAAACAAAAAACGCAGCCGCTGGCCTGTGCTCGCTTCCGGGAGGTTAGGGGAGGAGTTGGGGGGGGTGGCAGGTAAATCAAAAGAGGCTGGTGTGTGTGTGTGGATTTCCTAAACCAAACAAGTTGTTCCAAGCCGTGTGTAATTCACCCCACAGATGACGGGTTTTACAGCCTTTTTCGCCTGTATTCTATCCAGCGGGGATCTGTAAATCTGTCAGGGAGAGAGTCAATTCCATTCCCTCTGCCGTAATCTCATTTGCCTCTGGTGCCAATGGTGCATCAAATGTCGTCGCCGGCTCCCGTGGTTGGGTGCGGTGCCTGCCACACTGCCGAGTCGAGCCTGGGAGTAAATCCCACCTGTCCCACATGAGGTGCTCCATCAACCACAAAAATTCATTATCCCAGAATGTTTTAAGGGGGCTAATGGAATCCTTATCTTTATTTTTCAGCGTAGGAATTTAATTACGTGCTGTAATAAATAGCCCCACCAGTTTATCAGCCCTACATACATACATATCTGACCTTTTTTTTTATTTATTTATTTTTTTTATTTGTAAGGATGTTCCCGGGCCGATCACAGGATGCAATCTTTATACTCTTCCATCATGGGGTTTTTACACTGTTGTCTATATATATATATATAGATATATATCTATATATATATATAGCCTGCACCAATAAGAAATGAAATGAAGAAAGACAGGAATGTCCCCAGCCCCCTACACGTCCTTCGTGACCAGCATTTGGCATTTCCCTGCAAATCTGCGGTGTGTCATTAAGCAGAAGAAGTAAAAACAAAAGGGAGCTGGTGCTGTGCACGCATCACGTTTACGTGTACAGTGGAAATGTGATCAAACTGGCTGCTTTCGCTCTGCTTCTCCTTTCAGCGCAGCAGAAATTGCGGGTCTACCAACTGCAGTATGGTTAAGGTACGGTGAGGGTTAGGCAACAAAAACACTATGTCAAGGTTAAAGACTGTGGTGACTATGGTTACCAAAAAAAAAAAAAAAAAAAAGATAGCTGTGCTTCACGCCCATCCACCAAAAGAGCCAATACATGGGTTTTGGTCAGTTTATGCAGTCACAATGGAATTGATTGGGCTCTTTATGTAAATGTTTAGTCATTTGTTCATACATATCTAGCGCACATTATCTCTTTCGACTAATAATTCAAGTCAATTTTAGCAAAACTGAGGAGGAATGATCACTACCAATATGGGACACTTTGGGAACTACAGCATTCCTTTGTTTATTCATTCACGCATTCACCCGCCAAGAAAGAAATGTAGAGATCGCCGATCCGAATGGCCACAAAATTATAGTGGAGGACCTGACAGGGCTCCTAAACTTATGGCTTCAAGATGACATGGTGGGGGGGGGGCTTGTTAAGGAGATTGAGTTTAAGTTGTGAAGGTGTGGAAGTGTATGCAACAGTTGGATAAGCTGGTGTTGATCCCCCCCCCCAAAAATGCAGATGTGATTTCACACAGATGGCGCGTGAACCCCCGGGGGACACCAGAGAATACACTTCGAGGGGGGCCGAACGCGTTAAGATAGGCCGCCGCAGCTAACCGCGAGCCGCCGCAGTGTGTCCAAAGCGGAGAAGCCAATCAGCAGTGGCAGTGACTCAGGCAATTACTGTCGCCCCGTTGTTTTGTTTACCTTTCCTATAATTGTACGGGGCCCCAGCAGAAAAAAACTAAAATGTGTCGATCTTAACATAATCCCTGCTAGCTTGATACGTCTCCATGGCACTGTGTGTGTGTGTGTGTAAAATTGTAGTGAAAGTGAAAGTGAAAGTAGCTAAAAAGTTTGAGCCTGTTTCCCATTGCTGCCATCATTTGTATGCGGTATGGAAAGAGCTTTATGTGTGACGGAAATCATAAAAACGGATTTGTTTCGCGGGCGCTAATTCAGTTACACAGGGTGCGACGCTCATATGGGTTTTTTTTTTTTAACGACAGTGCTGTCGGCGGGGACTTGGCTCTATTCTTTAATCAGCTTTGGCTAGTTTGAAAGAAAATGTCAACGGTCCGGACGCTTGCCCTTTCTCTTGTTTTGGCTCCGTTGAGAACATCTGGTTGCAATAAAACCCGCACTTTCAATTTTCGAATCTAAATGTCAAGGAGGCCGGGGGAGTCGTATATATTAATGTGCAAATAATGTTGCAGATTTTAATTTGAAGGTTATTGTTTCAAATTGGAAAAAAAAAAAAAAAAGAGGTAATCTTCTACTTTGGGTTTTGTGGCGGTGGACCAAAAGATGAACATGCTGCAGGTGGCTTTGCAATATTATTTATTAATATGATCGGTCTGCATGTAAATAACAGCATTAAAGTGGGTGTTATTCCCGTACGTACGTGCGTGCATTTCAGGAGAGGAGGGTTCAAGCTTGAGGTTGCAACTGATTGAATGAGATGATGATGCTGTTGGAAGCACGGTAAACAAATCAGCAAACCTACACCGGGCAGCGAAGTACGCTGAGAGCAAAAGCGGAGCCGGTGAGTCGGTGATTTTGATTCCGATATAGGTCCGTCGAGGATACATTTGTTTCGATTTTGTGTGCCCCCCCAGGTGGTGAAGTAGCTTCACAGGCACAAAATGTTGTCTGGAGATCGGAATCCTCCGGTGCTTTGGTGATCCTCTGACTTTTCCCCCTGTTGCCAACCTTGAGATTCACATCCGTGGTTTGCCACAGATATAGAGGGGCCCTAAAGGATGAATTCTCGTGACTTTGGTTATCCCGCAATGTTTCCTCCAGCGCCAACATCAGGTCAAGATTTCAATTCGTCCAATAAATGGTAAATGGACTTACGCAGCGCTTTTCAACCCAACAGTTCCCAAAGCGCTTTACAGAGCAGGTCTCATTCGTCCCTTCACGCGCCGATGGCGACTGGGAGCAACTTCAGTGTCTCGCTCAAGGACGCTTCGGCATGTGGACGGGAGGGAGGGGGCAGCAGCTTCAGCAGCACTTCTTCCATTAGCATGTTGGCATTGTCACTGTAAGCACTCTAGCGTGCCCCGCCGAGTCTCTTGTGTGGCTGTAAACTCGTACTTTTGTCAGTTTTCATCCGTCACTCAACCACTTTCTTACTTACGCAGCGAGGTGCAGAAGAGTGTGAGCTTCAAAGCTGTTTCGCCTCCTTCAGGGTGATGCCCGAGGCTGTTTCCTGTTTCCTTATATACCTTGTATAATTCCTAAAATCACAACATGACCGTGGCAGTTTCCCTTGTTTCGTCTCGGCAAACTAAATGTTTTAATGCAAAGGTTGAATGTGAACTTCAGGTGTTAGCTCTGACTGGAGAAACTCTCCAAACTTTGATTCTACAGGGGAGGGAAGGGCAAAGGCACACACACACACACACACACACACACACACACACACACACGGTAAAGTGATGCACTACATATGTGCATCCCGACTGTCCGGGTGCCCTTGCACTGCTTGACTGAGCTAGAGGATTATTTCTGGGGGTGTTGGGGGGGGGGTTATATGGTGACAGCTGGCTGACACAGCAGAAAGTGGGGGAGGAATGACAATCTTTAAATATTCTGGAGGGAGCATGACCCTCTCTCTATGTATGAAGGAACTGTGCCCCAGATTTTCGACATGT
Source organism: Enoplosus armatus (assembly GCF_043641665.1). Classification (NCBI taxonomy): domain Eukaryota; kingdom Metazoa; phylum Chordata; class Actinopteri; order Centrarchiformes; family Enoplosidae; genus Enoplosus; species Enoplosus armatus. The sequence goes on along the minus strand of NC_092192.1, from coordinate 22,947,870 downwards.
AATCACTCTTATGTCACTGCTGAATTAAGCTATTTTATTTTCACCGCTTCATAGCTAACGTAAAACGGTTGAACACCGGTGTTTTCCGAAAAAAACACAAAGCCAACGAGCTAACATGTCCATTACAAGCCTCACCCTGACCTGCGCCTCAGACCTGCACGATCCCACCGGAAATGACTTTCAGAAAAACCAACCTCACCCATCCGAAAATGAGCCAAACCTTGACCGAAAGGTGTGGCAGCGGTTTGTTTTTCATCAAAACGGGAAGCGAGCGCCTGCGTTGAAGCACCGCTGTAAAGTCTTAACGCGCAGGAGGAACATCTGCCCTAACTTCCCACTGCAAAGCCACAGGATTTGTTGGCAGGCTGAGGGGGATCTGACACTGAACTTGTGTTTCTATTTCAGCACAATCTCTCACTCTCCCACCGCCTTGACAGGCCTCATTAAGTAAGAGGCAGGTCTGAGGCTGGCATTTAATCTCTGTGACCCCTCTGCCGCGGCACCAGACGCAAGTAACACGGCAGCTGCATCATCTCTTCGGATAGGAGGGAAGAATTGATGGCTGACCTGGAAGTGTCCAGGTTTCGGTCTAGTGCTGCTGCCATTGCTCCCCGCTATCATCCCGTTCCCAGTTTCTCACTTGGCGCTCCTTTTCCTTTTTACAGCCAGTGTGCACAGAGGTCTGTCAAGTTTGTCCCTGATGTTTAGGTGCATGTGTTCACGGTTTTTGTCGAGTTGTCTCGAGCCTATCGTGAACTGTATTTGCAACAGTTTAAGCTGGAGCAGAAAGGACGGTTCAGAGTTCGCTCTTCACACAAGCGGAAGGTTTGGTTTGGAGGAGCAGCAGCTCTCTGTGGAACTTGCAGGAGATGAAGGCCGGGGGGGGGTGTCAGCTGGGATTTAGAACTGTGCTCCCGTCAATACATCTGGCAAATGTCCACTCTCTGGCCAACAGACCAACATGGACTATTCCTAATCTCCTGCCCTTTGCTTCACCGAGAGACCCGACTTGGTGACCCCCACCCTGGAAAGTACACTACAACTGCCAGGCTTCCAACTCCTCCGAGCGAACCGTGTAACAGGGAAAACGTGGGATTGCACTACATCCAGCAATACCTCGACTCCTCAGGGACATACGCAAGAGCAGTTTCTGTCCGCAGGCCATCACTATAAAGACCAGTCAAATTAGTCATAGTGTATATATATAGGGTTATATATATATGTATATAGCACACTGTATACAGACATGTATACATGCAAATACTGTACATATCCACCCACTTCATGTGTATAAAGTAACGTAGTGATAGCAGCGCGTACAAATGCGGCCGCCAGGAGCTCCCTCAAACGTTTGTTAATTTGCTTTGAATTAGTTTTGCCTTGCGTTGCTGAGGCATGCGTTGCCTATGACAGAAATACACTTGTAAAACGTAAACAAAGTTGACGGACCACTGTACAATTGTACAATTGTACGCAGCTATTTTATCGCCCACTTGTGCGTACATTATAGTTAAATGGCTTTGTATTTCGAATCTTCGTGCAGCCGCATGTCTACTTCCAGCGTCCTTAAAAATTGTTGCCGGAGCCGTAGGTAAGTACCTTGAGAGCGCAAGCCGCGAGGCACAAAATGAATGAATGACCTTGACCTCGAGGTGTTCAGGCGTTGCAGCCCTCGCGCTGCCACTTGTTTTTATTTCGCTCGCATCTGCCTGTACCAGTGCAGCCAAGAACGGGCTGAGACACACCAGGCAGGTCCTGTCACAGCAGTTAGTGGAAGTGGCCGTGCGGCATGCACGGGAAAGTGTGTGGATGATGTTGCATTTTTTTTTCTATATATGATAAAATGACCCCCCCCCCCCCCCCCCCCCCGTCTCTTCTCTACTGTAAATGCAGAGGACTGAGCCCCATGCAGCCTCTGCAGCCTCTGCATATGTTGCATTTACATACCCAGTTTGACCGCCAGTGCTCTGCTAAGCAAAGGCGACACGCGAGACGACCTGCGCCGATGTTACATCATCTAACAGTAAACAAGGTAGCTGTTTCCGTGAAGTATTACACACTCAGCACTGGATCAAGCGGCGGTTGTGGGCTATTTATCTTGTTTTGTTTTGATGGGACATTGCATTTGGGGTTCATAATTTCTCCTGCAACCGGGCGCCGGGTTTCAGGGACGCCGCCCCGGCTCTCAGTGAGCCGCTGCGGAAGATAAACAATCAAATATATCATGTGTGGGGGAAGGAGTTGAAGGGGGGGGGGGGGGGGGGGGGGGTTTAATAGCACACAGTGTGTTATCTGAACTGTAGTCAAGGTCAAAAACCCCACCCTGCTCTGGCATTACAGCAGTATTTTATCAGCTTGAAATGGTGCAAAATAGCGGCGTTCAACAGGAGAACAGTTCATGTATGTTATATATAACAGCGTATTACATAGATGCAATCATGCATAATGTCTCCCTTAGTTTTGAACACAACCGCGAAATATCTTTTAATATTCATAACGTATAAAGAGGAACGCTTTCAACATATACAAAACGATTTTCAACCATTTTAAACCCTGCACTTAAGCTGCAAAGGGATTGTGCATGCGAATAATCACAATACGCATACAAATCAAAGTTTACACAGTAAACGATCACAAGGAAACCTTTCATTGAAATATTCATATTTATGAACAATTCAAACCCCCCCGATCAAGCACGCGTGTCAAGGTGTCAAGGTTTATTTCCATACATTTGGTATAGTTATGAAATATTGATGTATTGGCTGATACCCAGCGACCATAGTTGTGTGTACGCTACGCTTTCCTGGCCACTGCTTGGCTGATGATGCCCAAGACTACCAAAAGAAGCCCTGAACCAGAATCAGCCTTTACGATCCACATTGCCATTGCTCTCTATACTAACAGCACAGGGCACTCGTTGTATTGTCATAACCAAAATCAGGCAGTATTTTGTTTGCATGCTTTGCTTTCACACGCGTTTCAATTGCATTTTGCTCTTGAATATGCATGAAAACCCTCCTGCCTAAAAAAATAAATAAATAAAAAGTGAAAAGTTTGGGTTGCCACGAGGCTTTGCGTACTTCTTTGGTTAATGTATTATTAGTCACAGTAAGCTCCTTTCCCCCGTTCCTGTAGGAGAGCTGGTGGAGGCTTGATTTTGTCAACAACAAAAAAAAAAAAGAATATAACCACATAATAATTAGATGTGCACCTTTCCGCCTTGAGCGGACACTTTTATAAAGCCTCACTGAAAGAACTCCATAGAGCAGCAAAAAATGTGTTTATTAAAGTGCCTCTACTCAGGGGAAGCACAAGTGTGTGTGTGTGTAGGGGGGGGGGCAGCTCTTTTAAAACAGCTGCTGCATCCTTGTGTGTGTTTCCCCCCCTCGAAAAAAAAAAAAAAACTGCTGAGATGAATAAACAAACAAGCCCACACCACTGCCATTAATAATTACTGAGCTGCTCCCCAGCTCTCCAGATTATTAAGACATCTCCAGATAAAGTGCTTCCCCTCATATTGTGCGTTTACGCCTCGCGCTGCTTTGACCTGCGTGAATTAGTGAGTCCGTCGCCCCGGAGCCAGACTTTGTAATGCGGCTCTGGGTGACCGCGTCCTCGTCGTACATGGATATTTTTCGCTGAATGATGTATGGCCTCGGATCCGTCTCCCTTCCACACGCGGCTCTCATATGGAGGCTGCTGCCTCTGTGTGTGTGTGTGGGGGGGGGGGGCTTGAATGGACTGTGTGGGTTTTTTTCGGGGGGGGGGGGCACACACTCCAAAAGTGCACTTAACATACCTCGCAGTCAGGAGGCCATTGCTAAGGGGTGATGAAGATGACTCCACCGCCATCAATCTCTTTATTAGAAAGTAATGGTCACTTCCTCCCGGCGATGTCTAACACCTAAGGGCCACTTTGGTATTGATTGCTTGGGCCCACCGTGATTAAGATCTTGGCAGAGGCTCGCTCGTGGTGATCGTTTGGGGGGGGGGGGGCACTGGAATTCACAGTCCCTCTCCCGCAGCTGTTATCGCCACTGTTTGTTCGCTCTTAATTATTGTTTTTCTTCGAGACACACACACACCCCTGAAGTCAAGCACTTCCTGTCCGCACATCTGCAAGTGCTCCAGCACAATTACTTAGACATGCAATGGGGAAATCTCGCCGAAAAAAGAAAAAAAACACATCAGTTCCCCTCTTGAGGTCCAATTATACCGTGAGTTTAATTCTACGCTGGGAGAAATTGCGCGTGATTAATGTGTGAGCAGCGACGTGTCCTCGGCCTTTCGCCGCGTGCAGCGGGTCGAGGTTCTCCGGCTGACCTCCCCTCGCTGAGGTCCTCCGCGTGCCGCTCCCTCCCGTCTGCCAGGTGATATTTCATTAATGCCAATGACAAAGACCTCATTACCCCAGCTTCCCTTGTGGACAAAGAGAGCCTTAAAGATGGCGGGCGACCATCTGGAAGTCATCAAGAGGGATCACGGTGCAGCAGCGGCCGAGGTAACCGTTTTAACTCGCTGTGCGGCGGCGCAATCCATTTCGGGCGCATCTGGCCTGTGGCTCCCGAAGTGCAAATGACACCATGGAAGGTGTCGCAGACTGCGGGGGGGGGGGGGGGGGGGGGGGGCGCTGTTTGCCGTCGCTTGGTGCTATATTGGGTTCATCCCCGCCATTTCCTCAGGACCGACCGGGCTGTTCAGCTAGTTTGGCTCTCTGCGATAATATGGCGTTTGAAAAGCACCCGTTACATCAATCCATCCGCTATGTCTGTGAATCACTGTTATGATGCCAGACTGGCCGTGAAAATACATTTGGTGTATAAAATCCTAATTGATAGGTTTGGAAAAAACGGTTAGAACATGAAAAAACGAAAAGCATCCTGCTGTCTGAAGCATCGGAGGCTAATTAAGCCGGCATTTGCAGCACATATCTACTGTTTTCTCAACAGGGACCATGTCTGAAGAAGAAGAAGAAGAAGAAGGAAGATTTTGTTTGTTAATCAGGAGTTACACCATGTGCCGTGTCCTGGAAATTCTGTTTATGTTTATGTTCCCAAAGCTTAAGCGTAACCCGGCTGAAACATGGTCAATTTACTAGTTGGAGACAGAGTTTTTTTTTTTTTTTGTCATGGGCATGGCTCAGCTGTCTGTTTACCACCAGACCGAAACATCACATCGACACCAATGTCACGGCATTGACTGCGGAAGGGTCACTATCGCCGACCAGGTGTCAACGGGCAGCCGAAGACGGATCAAGGAGGCCATTCGCATTCCGACACCAAAGTGGGCCGCCTCCGTCACGACGGGACGATGGAGACGATGAGATGCTTCTGAAAGCACCGTGAGCGAGGAGTATTCGATGAAACGACGACGGTCCAAGGTCAAGAATGAATTGTCCCCTGCTCACAGCGCGTTTCCCCTCGGGGTGGGCTGCGTCGCAAACAATGAGCTACGCAAGGCGAAGAGCTGCACGCTAAGCTTTTTTTTTTTTCTTTTTGTATGGGAGTCAGTTGATGCTTGACTTGACTTGCAGCTTGTAGAGCGTCAGTCAGCTGGATTTCAGCTACACTCTCAACCCGCGGCGGGCCGAAGGATTCGAAAAAAGCCCCATTTTAGCCTCCACTTCCCCTCAAAGATTCAGAGTCCGCAGTTTGATGCTGTATGAAGCGTTCCAAACAACCACATCTGGGTGATTTTGCAGCCTGAAATGCAAGCATTTGGAAAAGCGGCCAGCCCCAACGTTCCTCCCTCAATCCCTCGCGTCTTTTTAAAGGTGCGCGTCTCATTTTAGAATAAGAATCTCTCTCTCTCTCTCTCTCTCTCTCTATCTTATCGGCACTGATGTGCAGCCGCTTTGCTGGTTTGAAATATGAGCACCTACGCATGCCTACGTAAATGCTGCTGAATGCACCTGCGCTCGCGGCCGGTCTGACCAGTTTTCATGAGCTACTCCAATGGGTTAGCTCGCCGTGTAGCATCCCACTGAACCCATCGCTTGTCCTCTGCTGAAGGGACGCTGCAGTACTCTCTTGTATTTACCATCACAGTTTGATTGACGCGTGTGGAGGACTGCCTAATAGTAGTCATTAAATGAATTATGCTAATTAGCAAGCCGGCCCTACAGAGAGCTGATGAGCAGGCGACATCCATCTCTCAGTCTTTCTTTTTTCTTTTTCTGTCACTCATACCAATTAACAGCAGATAAAAGGTCCTTTTTGCTGCCTTCAGGCACGCTGGGGATCTTGTGCTTTCTAAAGACCCACCGACAGCATGTCAGTGTACCTTCGAGGCGGAGAAGCGAGGCTGTGCTGCGGGCAAATGTGTTTTCACAGCGCCGCACTTCCTTCACTCCGGGTCGTGCCAGGAAGCCGTCCGATCCGCTCCGGCGGAGTCGTCGGAGGCTGGGCTCTTTGCTCGGTGACACCTTGACACCGCTTAAAGCTGGAGTGTCACTTTCTGCCTTGGCTCGGCTCCCCCCCCCCCCCCCCCCCCCCCCGCTCTCCTCTGATGCAAACCACCCAATTAGGCCTGCATGATTACCATTAGTTTAGTTAGACACTATCGTCATCATCATCATCAAGTACACGGGGCCTTGTTGTCTTTGTCTCTCTGTTGTCTTTGTTTACCTCACAGTTAATACTCCATCACCATATACACACTTTTCACAGGAATATGATTCAACAATGGAGGAAATATAATTGCTTGCATGGATCACTTTCACTGACAACTTTATTGTGAAATCCAGGGTGACGTGTAACATCCTTTCAATATATACTGCATCCAAGTCATAGTCATCGGGGGAGTCGGGGTCCAGGACTTTGACGCCGACCCATGTGTTTTTTTTAGTTTGGGGCAGCTTAAGCATTCGTTTCAGGTGAGGTATACGCCCGCGGTTTTGCTTGGAGACTGAAAAAGATTGGTCACTTGGGGGCAGCAGAACAACGCCGAAGCTGTTTGGGGTGGGGGGGGCAAGCAGTTGCCTGTTTCCACATCCAGCAGGATCCCGAGCAACGTCGGCGCTCATTTGAAGCGGTGTTGCTCGCCGCCACCACACCTGCACCGTCGCATCAGACTAAACCACTCCCCCAGCATTATATAAGCCCCGCCCCTCCGCCTGTGACTCTCCTTTTCCCTCCAAACCATGCCAGGTAGAACTGATGTGAGTTGACATGGACTTTTTAATCATGCTGGATTCCTATATTAACCAAAAAGAGAGGGACGCCAGGTTGTGGACGCATTACTGAAAGCAATAAATAGCACTGGGGAACACAATCTTTGTTGCGTTAGGTCTGACGGCTGTTTTTAACGAATTTTTGGGCGCGGAATCCAAAACTGATCTTTGAACTGAAGTTTTTGAGCTATAGGATCCCCGTTTTCTTGAAAAAATATGAAAAATACTGTACTTAACAGATATGTGCGTGATAGTACTGACCTATTGGGAGCTGCACACACCTCTCACCGCACTGTCTCAATTGTGACTGCACAAACAAGTTGCCACGTAGCTGTAGATGAGTCCAATCGTAATCAGCTGGCAAGTCTTACTACAGCTAATCAGTGGAATTTTGCTTATCTGGAGGGTAAGCTGTGGAGAAAAAACTTGACGTGCTAGAAAAAAAACTGACTGCAATTTTGGAATCAGCATGCCAATTTTAGTTTTACTCAGCATAAAAATAGTGATTAGTGCAGTTTTAGTGGGACCAAACGCAGGGTTATTAGCAGGGTAAACGGACCGCATTTAGGTTATCTCCGAAATGAACCCCGCTTGGTTGATCGCCATCGCCCTTTTCTTTCATGCCGTGCCCCCGATGAACTGACTGAGCACGTCTGGACTGAACTGGGGGGTGTCTCAGGCGGAGAGATGTCACCACGGGGAGGCTTCACCTCGCTCATTCATTTACTTGACAACTTCATTCAGGTGAGACGGAGAGGGCTGCCGAGCAGTGGCATTTATAGTTTCGTGCGGAGGTGGAACCTTGATTATCAGCCGCAGCGCTCCGGGCGAGTCAAGTGACGTGACTGTATCGCTTCCCCCGGGAATGTGCCTGCCTGCCTGCCTGCCTGGAGGCTCGTGCTTCTGGATGGTGACATCTCATTCTCTCCCTTTCAGGACATCGGGCCTATAAAATAGCTCAGACGCTGTCAAGCCTGAAGCACCACTTCCTCTCGTCCCATAAAGGAATTCGACGCGGTATCCACCACATCATCCATACAATATCGCTGCAAACCAAATGTGACGTGTTTTCACACTTTGTGGCGGCAGTTGAGAGGACACATAATGCTCCCGCCGATGGAGAAAAGTGGTCAGCGTGCTTTGAAGTCAGGCGCGGGCCTCGGAATTCCACCCGGTAATGAATGCCGGCCGGCCATATTCAGACGTATAATGGATTTTGCCGTTTATTGGCCAGGCAGAGCTTCTTGGGGCCTTTTCAGGCGCAGACACAGATGACTAACTCGCACCTTGGGAGTCAAACTAATTAAAACCTATTATCACCCCCCCCGCGCGCGCCTCCCTGCCTTCGACCCGAAGATCCGGAAACCTAAAGTAGAATATTTAAGATTTTAATGACGACAAAAATGTGCGCACAATCAAGAAGGCATGGCATTAAAAAAAAAAGAAAGAAAGAAAGAAAGAAAGAAAAAAAAGTCAAATTGTGGCATTTGTATGACCTCCTGAAGTGCCGCTCTGCTGCGTGACAAAGGCGAGGCGAGGTGGAAGTGCTGAAGGGGGAAATATGGGGTGTTGAAGAGCAGCGGTGAACGCTGGGACTGAATGAGTCAAAGTGCCCGCCGACAACCCCCAGAGCCCCTGCAGTAATTAAGCATGCGCTTTAGTGGCGATTCCTGTTTTACTTACTTAATCATTCCGAATGCGAAGCGAGGTCTGCAATGCAACTTGTACTTTCCTCGAGCGTTTCCGTTACACGTCTGCTCCTCTGCGTTTGGATGATTTGGATTGTCGATGCAAAAACATACCGATCGGCTAATAAGTTACGACGAGCTAGCCGTCGGCACCAGCAAGCTGCAGCGTTAAAGTTCATGAACAACGCGAATGCATCGGTAATCCCAGTCCCGCGACATGATAAACGTTCCCTGCACGGTGAGTCATTTTGCTTTTTAGCACTTCAAGTGTGTTTTGATGCGCGGGTGCTTCTGCCGAATGCAGGGGCTTCAGCCTGTGACGCAGTATTTGTACACCGTAGTATTGCTACTTTTACTCAAGCGGGATACGTGACATTGTGTCGCACATTTCCTGCTACATGCTGTAGTACTCGTCTCGGACGCTTCGCTTCCTGCCCTTGTGTGCTAAAAATTGTATTGTTATTTATTAGGCAAATAACAAACTGGAACAACTAAATAGTCCTTATTCACATATATTAACCAAAAATCTTAATATTCTGTACGACCTCCTTTGGCCCTGATAACAGCTTGCATTCTTTGCAACCACTAAAACAAATGTTTCTGTTCAGGAATGCAAGTAAATAACTGTAATCTGGCATCTCAATCAAAAAATAATAATAATGTGCTTTACAATTTTTTTTCTGCCTTTTTGTAAAACAGTACATTTGAGAATTAATGGATAACAACAATAATTATATTTGAGCATTAAAGATATCATTTGGATTAAAGAGCTTGGCTTGCACATACTGGTGGATTAACCATTACAGAGACATCAGCAATACTGTTCATTTAGGGCAGCGGGGGCAAACACCTGGGTACACTGGGTGGGGGTCTAATACATTTGTTAAGCACTGGATATATAGTCAAATGTCATGAATCCATCATGAAGATTACATGGATGTTAGTTGCAGCCCCATTCCAGATGCTTCTAGACCATTTTCTTGCATTGGTTTATATATATATACATATATATATATATATATATATATATGTATATATATATAGTTATGTATATAGTTCAGCAGTATCTGGAGGACTGTGTGGTTCAGGAATAGAATTGGTAGGAGATGGCCATTATGAACAACAACTGTGAAGTCAGCGTTTAAGCACCGGAGGCACAGTGTCAAATAGTCCGTCATTGCGCCATAAAAAAAACTCCGAGTGGAGGAGCAGAGACTCGCTGCCACTGCCGTGATGAATATTATGAGGGTGAGGGGGGGGGGGGTTCACTTTTTTTTTTTTTTTTTTTTCCTCCTCCCCTCCTCCCGCGGTGGTCCGTCTCTCTGACGTGCAGCCGGTCTGAGGCGCTCCCGGTGCAGAGCGGCCGGGCGCGGAGGAGCGACCCAGCAGCCGACGCGAAGTCTCGAACTTGGCCGTCCCTCCGAACATGACTCTGCCCGCCCCCGATCCGATTCTCATGCGCTTGTTTCTTTTCGGCACGTTTGTAGGCAGGTAGCCCCGCCCCGCTGCACGCTGTTCGGGACTTCTTGCGGCGGGTGTCACACAACTTGGTCGGGGAGGGGGGGGGTGGAAGGCAAAAAAACAAACAAACAAAAAAGAAGAAGAAGAAGAAGAAGAAGAGAAGAGGGAAAAAGCCGCTCCGCCGGTCCAGCCAGTGAGAGGGGGGGTTATTTATTGATTATTGTAAAACAAAACAATAAACAATAAACAAAGAGAGAGAGAGAGGGAGAGAGAGAGAGGCTGTTTGACGGTGCGGCCAGGTTGGGTAGAGTGTCCCTGCTCCCCCCCCCCCCCCCCCGCCTCTCCTGCACGCCGCCCATTCGCCGGCGAGAAGATCTGGATTAAGGCTCATGAACCGGGGCTGAATAATCTCCACGGGACCGCTCGCAGAAGACAAGTGTCGGGGGGCGGGGGGGTTTCGACCCGTTGTCTCGCTGTGGGATTGATTCTTTTTATTCTTTTTGTGTGTGTGTGTGTGTGTGTGTTATTCCTACACCTCCTCGGCGGCTGAGGGGCGCGGTGGGGGGGGTGGGAGAGACGATGCCTGCCCGGGGACACTGTGTCGCCTTCTCCAAGTGCGCCGCGCTTCTCTCTCTGAGGATGTTGCTTCTTGTGCCCGCAGGGTTGCCGGTCCGCAGCCAGGGGGACTCTCAGTCCGACAGCAAGGTGATGGACAACATCACCGTCCGACAGGGAGAGACGGTCTTCCTCAGGTGAGCCAGCACGTTTCTTTTGTGTGTATAAATGGAGGGATGTGTGGATGTGTGGATGGGCCCCCCCCCCCAAAAAAGTTGAGCGCACCAGGCTCTCCTGATTGAGAGGTTCGGTGTGGTGTGGAGAAACGGGAACATGACATAACAAGAAGTGTTGTGTGCTTTTTTTTTTTTATTGTGTTAAAAAAAAAAAAATGTGGGGGGGGGGGGGGGGGGGTGGATTTCAGAGGATTAGTCTCTGGAAAACATTCAATCCAGAAGCGATACTGTGGTAATCTTGAGCAGCTGTTAACGAGAGATTTAGCGGTTTTAATTGTTGTGTGACGGTGCAGAACTAAAGGGGAGGGGGGGGGGGGGGGGGGGGGTTTGTTTCTGGAAGGAGAGAGAGAGAAAACAAGTGACTGCTGAGGATTGAAGGAGGTTGTTGCAGGTAGTGGGGTGGTTGTGTGTGTGTGTGTGTGTGTGTGTGTATGTGGTGGTGGTGGTGGTGGTGGGGGGGGCACATGCAGTAGAGACTGCTTCAGGATGCGGGATTGTCTGCGGTGACCTTTCCCCTCCTCTCTGCGCCCTCGGAGGCTTTACGGGTCACAGAGGGATTTGTGTTGCTTTCAAGTGCCGTCGGAGACGTCCGATGTAACACCGGGCGATAATCACACAGGGCCAGAAAAGGAAGACCACAGTTGGCGAGATGGGTGGGGGGTGGGGGGGGGGGGGGTCAAAGGGTAGCTAAGTGTGTGTGTTTCAATACTTGATATGGACTCGCAACTGTCCCGTCCACTGCGAAAACAGGCCCCAAAGACCTGAACCTGAGTAGCTTTTGTATCCTGAAAGCTGACGACAGGATGCAGGATCTTCGAGCTATCTATCACCCCCACGACAGGGGGGTCTTATCTGACATCATTTCTGAGCAGATACTATTCTAATGCAACATGTTGTATCTCGAAGTTTTTCATTTTTTTTTGGTCGTTATGTATTTGTTTGTGGTGTCCAGGGATCCCCAGGGGTCCTTTGGGTCATTCATTAGTAAGGTGGGCAGGGGGCTCGACTCGGCCGCTTTGGCCTCATTTGCCGTGAGCTCACGCAGTGAGGGAGCGAGGCGCTGCTCAGGATTCCAACAGCGGCGCAGGGGAGACTGCAACTGAATCAGGCGGAGGGGGGGGGGGGTGTCAGTTGAAGACCAGCACGGTGCTAACGCTGATAGTCACCTGTTCCAGCTTCTGAGGCCTGACGAGCGCAATATATCGCGTGGTCGCAGCCTGTTCCTGCTGTATAATCCACTGCCAAAGGCTCATTATTTATTTGTTTTTTTTCTCTCTGATCAATTGTACATTACTACATTACGCGAGCCATCTTGCACAGTGTAGCTTGTGCTGCAGTTTTGCTCCCGTGGGCCCCTTTTCGAAATGGGGATGCGGCGCCATTATTACTCCACCGCGCAGCCCCTGTGCAGGTCAATGGGGACCCGGCAAGTCTGAACTCGCCCAACATGCCCATCAATCCTAGCAGTAGTCTGAAATGGACTCGCTCATTCTGGGGCCCCACTTTGCTTCCATCTTGCGCCCCCCCCCCACTCGTACAGTCGCGCGGGCTGAAGAGGCATTTGAATCTTGGAAAAAATAGGAGCCGCATGCCGCTTCGAGATGAATTCAATTTCTCGGCAGCCCGCGATTTGCCCCATGAAGTCGGGTTCTTTTTTTGGCCCAGGTTGAGAATTGAAAAGTTTGATAAAAAAAAAAAAAAAAAAAAAAATCACCCGTCAAAGGTTTTCACCCCTGCTGTGCTTGCGCTAACAAGCGCCCCCGTTGCTTTACTGCCAAAACCGAGGGGGAAAATATATTTTTCTCGTTTTTTTACATTAGAAATTAAAGAAAGTCAGAGCTGAATACGTACAGACAGGCAGTTTGTCGTCACATTTTCCGACACACACTTGCAACTGTGGTCTGTCTTTTGTTGCTGTTGATTACACACCAGAAGCAGACAGCGTCTGGAGAGGACGATGATGCAGTTTGATTGCGCCCACGGCCCGAGACGAGGGAAGGGCTTCTGTCTGTCTGATGAACTGTTATCAGTTGGTGGCCTCAGTCCTGCGTTATCTAACCTTCACAATACAGCTGCCCGCTGTAAAAGTGCTCCCGAGAAATGCACGTTGGAAGGCTCTGCTTTTCTTTTCGTCTCCTCCGTTGTCGTCCGACGGGCTTTTTCGAATCCTGTCCGTGGAATGCAAGGACAGCAGTTAAATGCACAGACACCGAGCATGTAGTGAAAGTTCCCCCCTCGCAAGGCCGAGAACTGGCTGAACTGGACCCAAGCGGGAGGCACGTTCATGTCCTGAGGCTCTGCCCACTTCAGAGGGACTCACAAAAGGGACCCCCCCCCCCCCCCCCCCCGGGACTGTGATTAGTGCATGCCGCCGCAGTGGCCGAGGTGGACTGACAACCCTCCGGGACGCTTATCTACCTGCGCCGGTCTCGGAGTCGCACCGTGTTAACATCCCCCCCCCCCCCCCCCCTCCCCTGCCCGAGGAATACGTTGGGGTTGAGTGTCTCAGAGATGAGGCTGTATTCCAAACAGAGAGAGAGTGAGATTTGAATTGCCTTGATATTTAGCTTGCATGTTTGCCTGACGCATGTATGAATATGTGTTCTTCCATGCGGCCTTCAGCTTGTTCGGCGCGTTGCTTCGCTGCGCCCCCCCCCCACCCTCCGCCATGAAGATTTTTTTTTCTATCCAGTCCATGTTAGGAGTTTTTTTTCTTTTTTCTTTAATTCCCTACCTGCCATGGGGCCGAGATTGGAAAGCTGATAATTTGATTTCACACGGGGATGCTAACGATTCTCTCTGTAATTCCATTTTCTTTCACCTTGCATCGTCTCGCCGGGGCCGCCATCCATCAGTCCCACGTTTTTTTTTTCATTGCTCATTGTCTTCAGTGCTACAGTCCCAGAAAGGGGGTTGGGTGGGGGGGAGAGGGGCGGAGGGGTGGTTTCACCACCAAAAATATAAAAGGCCCCGATAAGCGAGAATGGCAGCCGAATAGGATCACTGTACAATCCCATCAGTTAACAAGATTTTATAGTCCTTTCTAATAGAGTTGTAATATAGCTGAAAGCATTTCTCATTTAATTAAGCAGTGCTAGATGGATTCTTTTTTGGCTTTTTCCTCTTAGTGTTTATCACTAGACGGACTGCGGTTGGTGTGCGTTGTCAGTTAAAACTGACATAAACATGCACAATCCACGAATCATAAAGGTCACTCAGTACGAGGGGATTGTAGTCGAGCGCAAATATGGTTCTTTTGACTGTTTGCGTCATGGCATGAGGAGATGTATATATATATATATATATCTATGTATATGGGAAATAGCAGGGGGCCTTTGTCAAACACCTCAGGACTTGATTTAAAAACATGGCACTGCGGTGGAACAACACTAAGTCACTTAATGTAGGCTTCCCCTGCAATTTGTCCTACCAGTGGAACAGTCATCTGTTGTTCGAGAAAGTCGGGTAAAGACAGTTGCAGCTCGATTTTAAGGTGCCCGGTCAGACCCGTAGGGTTACCGTGAGGCAACCGACAGCCGAGAGGCAGGGGGCTGAAAAACTGTTCAGATCAGGTGCCGCATACCGAAAAAGACCCAAGTAGCGGTTTTCTGTTGGCGCATGTCATGACAGTAACTTGTGCAGATGCTCTGGGTTAGGAGCTTGGCCTACATTGACAGGCCCCTCCGTATTGTTGATGAGAATAATCTCACATCTCCAGTGGATTACAGAGGGAGGACTTGCTGAACTGTGGCGCTTCATCGTCAGTAATTCCTGGAAGATATCTTTTCTGTTCCCCTCTCTCTCTCTCTCTCTCTCTCTCTCTCTCTCCCTCTCGCACTTGTCTTGCTTTGAAGTGATTTAATTCCGCCTTGAATGCTGTCCAGGAAATTACAAAGCCACTGTGATGAAGTGTGGCTGATTGGACAAGTGCCCTTGTGTGAACATCCATTTTTATTTTTTTATTTTCCGGCTATGCATGCAGGAGTTCTGAAATGAGCGCTGGATCAGGTTGGACTGCGCATATGGATTTTTTTTATGGCCTTAACCCCCAGCAATCGGAGGCTTTCTGGTACCAATTCTGTGAAGTTAATGATCTTCTGATCGGGCTGCCACCCCCAAATAACCCGAGCAGCTCAAGCTGGCAATTGTACTGCAGAGAAACGGTTCGGCATTAAAAGACGGTCACAGCCATTCCGAAATAAAGTCTGCTCGCTGGCCCGGGTGGGCTTGTCGGCAGTGGCCGCTTGATTTGGAGATGTTCCTCGGACACACAGCTCTGTGAGGGCAGGTTGTCGGCTTGCAGTTGTTGAGCCTGCTGTAGAGCTAGTGGCATGTGATTGGCCGAGAGGGAGGGGGGCAACTCCGCTCCAAAGTGCCATTCTGAAATTATTACGATATTAACCATATTTTTCCAATTTTCCTCCTAAAATTCTATATTTTAAAAGTCTATAATGAAATAATTTTCAGTATTTCTGTCAAAATGTTGTATTTATTTATTTGATATTGGACACTTTGGGGCTCCCCCCAGGCTTGCACCACCAGCACAATTCAAGTCATACTCATTTCGGTGTGTGTGATTACAGTAAAGAGGCCCCGACCCGCGGGGCAGCAGTCTCGTCGACTTAAGGGGGGGGGGGGTGGCGGCAGGCGGCGGCGGCTCCGGTCCTGTCTGTGGTATTGGGCGAGGAGATGGGTGGGAGAGAGGCGGCGTGCTCGGGATTATGTGCTTCAGAGATTCCCAGCTCCACCTCCCTCTTTTAGCGGCAAGATATCAATACTGTAGGGCGCTGCGCTCATGCACGCGCGCGCACACACACACACACACACACACACACACACACGCACACACACGCACGCGCACCTTCTGTTTACCGACAAAAGGATTAGTCATGGATATACCTGACCATTGCTTTGGCGGACACAGGCACAGCGCAATATACAGAGGCTCCCACAGAGGTCATAAAATCCGCAGAAGGTATGAAACATGATTGTCTTTTGAGAGGCGCGGACAAACAAGAAGTCGTTTGGGGAGAATGTGGTGCAGAGAGTTTGAGCGATAGACTGAAAACACTGGGACAAAATAATATGTGATTAGTTGCTGCCCTAATAATAACAATAGTAAAGGTTTTAGGACACAAACTGTGCTGTAGAGTATTGCGCCGAACGTGTCAGTGTCATCAGGGATGAGGCGAAATCAGGTGCAATCCATTATTCCCTCAATACATATCAACGGAAATGAGCGTCGTGAACGTGGAACCGGCGAGTCCAAAGAGGGTTTATCCGGTAAAAGAGGGACAAAGGGTCAAAACGGCAGGAGATCAGTCGGAGAAAGGCCAAATTTAAGCGACGGGGGGGGGGGGGGGGGGGGGTCAGGAATCAGCTAATCCACACCGGAAACCTTCGCGTAGTGCAACAAAAGAAAAAAACAATCCAGCACCTGGGTGAAGGAACGGGCCACTACATGTGGGGTTGGATCTCATCGGGGCGAATTGGATCTTGTAGAAAAAAACGCTATCAGTACACTGAAACTCAGGCGTCCACCTTATTGTAAACCGTAACACGGCCCAGACCTCATGCTGAGAGCTCTGTGCTTGAGCGAAACGCTAAAGTCAGCATGCCAATAATGCGCTCACATTGACGGCGTTGACATGCTGATGTTTGGCAGGTATAGTGTTCACCGTGCTCGTGCCCATTTACCCGGATATTTTATTCTGGACCAAAGCGGACTGGCCGGCCCGCAGGCAAACATGGCATTTTAGCAACACCCAATCCAGTCTTCATTTCAGCTGTTCAGGATGCTGACCAACTCCGGCAGGCTGTACCCTTCTTGCACTGGGGCCCCCCCTGCAATACCCCCCCCCCCCCCACACCCTCCCGACACCTCATGCTGCAGTCCTGCCGTATTTAAAAGTAGTCACCGCTCTGCGTCAGCCAGGTTTTGACGACAAAAGTAATGCAAGTTCAGAAAACGAAAAAAAAAGAAAGTCTGGCAGATACACTGTAAAAAAAACAAAAAAAACAAAAGAAAAGTGTCCACTGTCTATAAAATGTGTCACTGGATGATGAAGCGTAGCATCGGCAGTAAACATGCACCGTAGCACGCGGCATCTGGCATCTCCCTCCCCACGAGCGATCGCTGACAAACTAATGAAGGACTGAGCGCGTCAACGATTGATGTGAATACCTCAGCTCTGCTTCCGCTCCAACGCCAGCTGGTATTTAGGAGGAAAACAAGCGGCTTCATTTATTTATTTATTTATTTATCTATTTACCCCCCCACCACCACCCCCCCCACCCCCGGCTGTAATTGTGCCCAACGAACTTCTCCTCTGGCTGAAATAACTTTGTACCGACTTTACACTTCAAAGTGGAGAGGCAGGCGGAGTGTGAGCTCGAGCAGGCAGGGCTCGGGGCGAAAGCTCCAACGCACCCTTCACGGCTGATCAGAAACTCTGCCTGCCTGCCTGCCTGCCTGCCTGTGTGTGTGTGTGTGTGTGTGTGTGTGCTGGTGGTGGTTATACCCCTGTGCTTATGTAGAAAAAAAAAACCCAAACATGTCCTCAAAAGGAGTGAGGGAAGTTTGGGGTTAAGTGAAGGTCATTGAAGAGCTGGGAGTCAGATTTAAGGATACGGCTGGAACTAGGATTAGGCAGGTGGAGCTGAAATAATCTGGCACCGGGGCACCCGTGTTCAAGAATATCAAGATATTAGCATTAGCGCCCGGGGGCTATAATAATAGCGATAATATTTGGCTCCCCGGTGGCTCCCCGACCTTTTCCTTTTTAAACTGTAGCGTGCAGTCAGACAACACTGTATCGTGATGTGTTCAGGACAAAAGCCTGCCCCTTCATAGTCATCCTTATTTATGCTAGGCTGTAGGCGTGGTGTCCAGTTGTGAGGTCTAAACGAGTGTGTCCTTTCTAGGGGGGGGGGGGGGGCTTCCTGTTTAATTTGACTGCAGAGGTCAGTGGAAAAATTGGATGTGCTGAACTCACTGTGCTCTGCTGAGGGTTATGGGTGATGGGGAGAGTGGATAGAGGAGTGTGTGTGTGTGTGTGTGTGTGTGTGTGTGTTGAGGAGGGTTGGGCAGGGGGTGGGGACAAGGTCAACAACAGGTACCGAGTGTTATTTGCCAGCGTAAAACAGCACGATTTATTTGGCAGGCAATTTAACTGTGGGTGCATGAACATGTAATAACGCTCAGTGTACTAAATCACACTTGTTCAGGTGCGGGAGGGAGGCCGGGGGAACGTGGCTGTGGGGGGGGGGGGGGGGGGGGGGGTGTTACCCCTATCACAGGTGTGTTTTTTTTGTCCAACACTTTCGTACAGAGAAAGACATCTTTTAACGTCAAACGAACACTGCACAAACCCTCCCCGCCCCCCCCCCCCCCCCTAACCCCCTTTCATTCATTGGATTCCATGCGCAGAGATGTACTCTGTCTATTATTAGACGCAGTGTTCTAAAAAAAAAAAGGGACTTGAATCGTGTAGTCTCGCAAAAGCCACTTCTTTTGATTGTTTTTAAGCTTTTACTGACGGGTCAAAAACTCTAGCAAGCGTTTGGAGCAATTTGCTCCTCTCATGTTTCTTGTAATGCTCCCTGTTTTGCTAAAAAAAATACCAGTAGTCGCGCTCCTCCATGAATATTAACGAGATGACAGTGAGGATGAACTTCATGGGTAAATGGGAATAATCGAGTGCGCAGTATGTGTCGTGTGTCGTTGCTTGATGCTCAGTGAAAACCTAAAAATATCCATTTTCCTCCTTTCTCTTTTTTTTTTTTTTTTTCCCTTGAATAGATTGTTCCCAAATGCCACGCAGATGCAACTATATGCACGCATACCATTTTGCGTGCAAAAGCCCCGGGTGCCTTATTATATTTGGGGCAGTTCATGAAGTCGATGATTTGTTTCCAAGCTGCGAGTCGGCCTGCAACAAGAGTGCGTTCTATTCCCCCTGGGCAACCCCCTTGCTCCATTAACCAAAAATGGAGAGGCAGAGCTGAGGTGTCTTCCTGAGGATGAAGTAAAATCAGGTGTGGTATTCAAAGCAGATTATCTTCCCCCAGAGCAGCGGTTCACCTCACTTACCTAAAGCGCTCGGATGTCTGATTCCACTGCGGGAGCAGACATCTCCCGTACGAGAGATTAGGAAAGTCTTCACCGTTGATGCGCCGGGGAGCTTTAGGCCTGGACGCTCCCGCTCACCGCCGACTCTTCCCTCATGTGTCACGGCGCGCGCGCACGCCGGGACGCGCCTCACATTCAGAGGAGGGTTTTTCCGAACAGGTCTGAACAGGTTACGCGTCGGTATGATGAAGACGTTTCAACACAGCTTCAGCAAGTGAGGAACGTGAGCGGGTGCTCTCCGGTGTGTCCAGGTTATGGCGGTGTCCCATTTCAATGCGCCAGCCTACTTGTGTTTCAGGAATAAATATGCTTGGGAATTCGCAGCGGTGGTGCGGTGACCCCCCTGCAGAGAATGTGGAGGTTCGGCCCACTTGCGTTCAGTTCGGTCCTCTGAAGAAGGCAGCCGAGGACGAATCAAGGAATTGCTTGGCCTGTGAAATGTCAGAAAGTAGTCCCCCGAGGCGACATCATCATCAAGTGTCTTATCTTGTTCGACCGACGAGCCAAAAGTCGAGTTTGTTCATTTTACAATGCCTTAACTCCGAAAAGCTAATATAGCAGCAATGCAGAGTAAAGTACAGCTGGTCCGAAGTGTTAAGTGGGTCGTTTTTTTTTGAGGTTTATGCGTGCAGTTGGGAGGAGGTACAGGTGGAAATAAAGTAGATTTGAGGCGACAAACAAAAGCCATCCATCTTCCACGGCCTCTGGAGATGGTCCCTAACCAGTGGCGTAGTGCAGGGTGCGCTTATTTTACTTATACTTCTAACTGGCAGTATCAAAAGTCATCGTGGTCCTTACTCCCTGAAGTGGAGCAAGCAGAAGTAAAGTGACGATGTCTGGCTAAACCAACGAATCAGGATGTTGCGACGAGCTGCAGCCCCCCAGTTCTGGATGATTCGGTAACTTGATTCTCGGCGCGGGCCTGAGAGTGTGTTGACAGAAGGGAGCGGCGGCATGCTCTTCTTCTTCTTCTCCTTCTTCTTCTTCTTCGTATTCATAATTAATATATCAATAATTGACGCTGTCCGCGGGGCAGATCAGGGAGCGGCTCGGCGCCTCTCGTCAGCGCCGTCTCCCGCGATGCATTCCGCCTCCGCCACTCTCGCAATGCCGGGCCCGGCTGCAAAGGCGCGTCCTCGCAGACCCAGTCCACAGTTTGACAAGCTGTCAGTGTCAGCGGAGGGGAGGCATGTCTCTGATGGCTGTACCTGTCTGTCAGAGTGTGTGTGTGTGTGTGTGTGTGTGTGTGTGTGTGAGGCAGAGAGAAAAGCTAACTTTGAGGCCCTGTTTCTTGTGGATTTCGCTCCCCTTGAATGCCATTTGGGAGCTCTATTACAATCTCTTTCTTTCCCGAAAGCACGTCCTACCACAGCCTCCCTCGCTCTGGTGTGCGTTGTACAATCAGAAAACGGGACTTATACGAGTTATAAGATGATGGAAGTCATAACCTTGTGCATCCACTTAGGACTTGGCACATGATATATATATATATTTATTTTGCTATTGTGGAATGCCTCTCTTTTCATAATACTTGCTGCTTTAACTGTAGTAACGTTTCCGTCGCGTTCCTTCTGCCAGCTACGGAGAGCGATCCGATCCGACGTCAGGCCCACGGTGCAGCTGCAACCAAAGTCAGTGAAGTTCGTGAAGAGCCTGGATTATCCTGACCGACTCGACTCCCCAGCGCCGGGCCCGGGTTGAGGGCCGTCTTTTATCGACACGTTGCAAATGAGGCCCCTCAGATCTCGGCGCCGCGTGACTGTTTTCGTCGAGGCGAGCATCTTTCAAGGAGGTGGCAGCAAAAAAGAAAAAAAAAAATCAATCTAGGCATTTCCACATCACAGGGGCTCTTCAGGCAGCGACTTATCACGCCGAGTGTCTGATGATGACGACGGCGAAGATGATGATGATGATGACGCAGGGCGATTCTAATCAGTGACTCACCTTGCGATGAAAGGCCATCTTTGTGAACTTGTGATGTTACAAACAGAAGTGTGTGTGTGTGTGTGTTTTTTTTTTTTTTATTGCTGGCGAGGATGAGGCAGCCGAAGAGGCTTGGACGGTTTGTTTGGTGGGTTAGGCATGTCATGCATCTAATGCAAGCTCAGAAACGGCTTCTTTTTTTTTTTAATATATACATTTATTTGTATATAAGTAACTGTATATATATATACCTTGTTGTCCTTGTTATATCCTCTTTTAGTGCTACTTTTATGTCAGTTGCCCTATTTTATTGTTCATATTCTATTCTAATTTAGATATTTCCTGTGTCGAACGTGGAAGGGGCGACAGTTGCGTTCCATTGTGTGTTGCGCCTATAAGCTTTTTGTATAATGACCAATAAAAATCCTCGAACCCTTGAAAACACAGCGAACTGACGTGCTCACAGCTGCCCCTGCATGTTTTCAAAGAGTCAAGGGATTTCCATTCGGCATTCTGCCAAACAGCTCGGGCTAGTTTCGTCACGTCAGAGCTGCGTCTTTGACCCATTGTATTTTCTATACAAACCTATGGAGTATAACGCCTTTTGCAGTTCATTTGCAAGAAATATTTTCCCAAAAACGCAGTAGTTTTTGTCGTTTTTGTCGCTGTTCTCGGAGCTGTTTCACCGCCGTCCCCAATTATTTTCTGTCGGTTTAACTGTGAGCAGCTCCTCCATCATCTTGGTGCGTTGCATTGTGGCGGAGCAGAGTCCACGTTTATTTTTTAGCACGCATACGCGCCGTCACTTTTCCAGCGTGACCACACTGCATGGTCAAAACCTGCTTAGAGTCGGTGTGTAGTAGTGCGGTATGGGTCCGGGACACGCCTAGAGGCCGACGTTAGCCGCACGTTGTCAGCCTGCTTGGTTTCTCCCTCAGAGGGCTGTTCATATACACAGAAGTTCATATTTAAACCCTTTTCTTTTCTAAGACTGGCCAAGGGACATGACCCATGTGTGGGAGTGTAGCCGATACCTCAGGGGTTGCTCATTAGTGGCTCTTCGTAAGACTAGTGGATCTGGATAAACTGAGCGGGCCGCGGCATTCAGATGAAGCTTCCTGTCAAGCCAGCCGCAGTTCCCAAAGCGCTTTCCAGATCAGGGTCTCGCTCGCCCATTCGCACACCCCGATGGCGTGGATTTCCATGTACTGTGTTTGACGTGTGGTGTAGCCCGACTGGTAGTTTTCCCCGAAGCTTAATAAGCATGATATTTATACTTGATAAAAATGTGATCATTTCCTCTGACGTTTGTGGAGGAGGTGTTTATTCCTGGGGGGCTGTTAGCGTCTTACATGCAGTAGCACAGCTCATCTGGTCACACCGAGCTCGAGTGCAGTAAACCATAATTTGCTATATTTGCAATGACAACAAAATAAATAAAAAAATGTCATTACCTTTTTGAAGCTGTCACGACATGGCAAATGTTTCTCCTCTCAGTGCCTCCCCGAGATTGAATTCATTCGTCAGTGTCGACCGTCGCCGTGTCTCCGTGGGTTCGGATGTGGCAGCTGTGCCGTTCAGCCGCTTTGAACTGCTGTTTCCAGATGTCAGAGCCCTGAAAAAAAAAAAAGAAAAACAAAAAAAGACAGGTCCACTGGTGTCTGATGAATTTAGTGAGGCTTGGAGGCATCCGTGGACAAGTTGCGGTGATGTCCGTAGGGTTGCTCGTTGTGGCGTTTTTTTTTTTTTTTTTGAGTTCTCCAGCGCGGCACCAGGCTGAATTATCACTTATGTCTCAACGGTCCAGCAGTTCCCTGCAAATCCTTGGCCTCCAACTTTGGCTTTTGACTTTTTCGCTGCACGTAGGCTGCGTCTCGCAAGCCACCTTCCTCCTCCCCAAGAGATTGTTCTTGGGGCGGCACGACGTCTCACTGATTCTGCGGATTCTCCACCGGGAGTGGACGGTCCATAAACGCACCACGGCATGACGTCATTTAAGTAAACGTTTTGTTTTTTTTCCGGTGAGGATGGGTCTTGCCGTGACTGCTTGGTGATATGAACGTTTTTTAAGGCTGGTGTTGTTTTCTTATTGTCATCATATTCCATGAAAAGACAAAAATCAACAATATTTTATTCAGTCTCTCGGTACTTTCTGACTCCCCCACTCTGGCTGTGGCTCTCCGCCCCGAGACCATTGGTTCCAACTGAAGACGTCAGCAGGCGCATTGTAGCGTGGCGGCGATGATGATGATGGTGGTGAACAATTTTACCTCTTTCGTTGAGAAATGAATGAACCCCTCCTGATTTCGCTGTTCACGTGACCTCCGGGTCACCAAACAGCACTCAAGGAGGACACTAATGGGAGGTCAAGCGACAACTGACCAACTCACGACCTCGCGACGACCCTTTGCCCCCGACACCCGCCCGTCTCAGAACGGTCTGCACAAGGAACAAGGGCCGAAGAAACCCGACTGTGCAAATTCAGAGTTGAAATGCGCGTTAATTGATGTCGAATTAGTTTTGAGTTTAACACGCTGATTTGGAATCGGGGATGAGAGGGCCCTGAACTAACAGGAACTGGGCTCACATGACCGCTAATCCACAAAAGGTGAATTTTATATTTTACCCTTTCTTTTGCTGTGCGTACACATATGCATGTATATAAATAGGTCCGGTCATAACAGAACACATTTCCCCTTATTAAGGGTGGCGCCCCGAGGGTGAAATTGAACGTTTATTCAGCGTGAAACGATCGTCTCTGATAGCTGAAGTTGAGTGCCATCGCCCTCCTTTCGCCTGCCTTTTGTACCAATTCACCAATTGTTTTATGGTGCCCCTCAGAGGCTCATTAATTACCGTATTCATATTGTCGGCGCCGCCTTTATTAAGTGGCCCTCCGTCACCTTACTTGAGCCATCAGCCAGCAACATCGTCTGCTGAACTCTGCTCACACACACACACTGACACGTGCACATTTACACATTCACTCACACGCTATCTCCACATCATCCCTATATTGCTCCCACATATCTGTAATGCATTCTGGTCCTCGGGCTGTATCTTGTGTACGCGTATTTGCCGCTCAGAGTATTAATGCCGCTGCCGTCTTTGCGTGTTCTGTACTGTTTGTACTGCTGCTGTGTCACTGCACGTTGGCTCAGGTTATTTGTGTTATTCTTTGTTGGTTTTTTTTATAGCGTGTTGTGTTTTGAGGTTGGCATTTAGGGCTCGGCACACGGCCAAAACGAATAAAATCCGGAAAGTGCCGGAAAATACTAAAACACTGACGGAAACCTATTTTTAAGAACTTCCATGTACTGAGCGAGAATGATAAAACAACCAGCGCCACCTGCGATGATGTCACTGTTGTGCATTTTCCAAAACTAAAATAAATAAACACAGCTATGGACTGCCTGTACCAGATGCTTCAACTAAACAGAGCATTTGGGCAGTTTGATAATCAGCCTCAGAGATTCATCCGCTCCTGCTGACGACGAGACACGAGTCTGACATCTGCAAACAGCTGGCTAGCCGGCATTAGCCGCCCGGCAGGTGGGCACCGACTGAATCCCGTGGTTTCACCCTTCGTTTTCCCCAGTCCGTCCCTCTCGTGGGTGCAACCATTAAAATCGCCACGAGATAGTGTAGTGCAAGACGGCTGATGTGACAGCTGTCATATGTCTTACTTTTTGACTGAAATGTAAGGTTTTTGTGCACATTATAATAATTGGATTTTGACAATTTTTGCCATTTTTTATTTATTAAAATGATTCAAAATAAACGATTAGTACATTTTTTTTTTAAGGTCAGGAGCCCATAAGAACATTGACGCAGTAAAAACTGCTCTTGTTTTATACAAGACCGTGAGAGACGCCTTCCTGTGATGGGGGGGGGGCAAAAACCCACAGCCCCCGTTCTGCGTAACAATACATTCATTCATCCAAGACTCAAGACTGCTG
Source organism: Enoplosus armatus (assembly GCF_043641665.1). Classification (NCBI taxonomy): domain Eukaryota; kingdom Metazoa; phylum Chordata; class Actinopteri; order Centrarchiformes; family Enoplosidae; genus Enoplosus; species Enoplosus armatus. The sequence continues at coordinate 22,922,746 of NC_092192.1, read as the reverse complement.
AAGCCTCACATTAGCTTCAGACAGACTTTGCAGTAACGAAATGTGCACGCGCAACCATTAGCTAGCTTGCTTTCACTGGATGGGACAGTGTGCCGTGAAACGTGCATACTCTTTCAATCCAGATCCACGGGAAACAAAAAAAAAAAAAGAAATCACCCCGTAGATCCACGAAGCAAGTGTCCAGCACACGTCCACGGCGTTCCCCCCGTCGCAGACCCGAGCGTGCAAAGACAGCACAGACGACGATCATTAGACGCGACTTCGGACATGCTCGTGCTCGGCGTATTGTGTTTAATGGGCCTTTTACAATAGGTCAACAAACAAACAAACAAACAAACAAAAAAGATTGGAAGGATTTAGAGATGGGATTCAGAACAGAATCCCTTTTTATTTTAGAAGTGAGCGGGATATAATGACGAGTAAGTATATTATGCTGCCTCTGAGTTTGCAATGAGTGAGCGGTAGGGCAATTGCACAGTTTTTGGCAGGAAATTAGCTCCACGAGCCTGCACCGCAGCGACATCCCCGCCGAGGCCGCGGGCTTTGATGGAAGAGGGAAGCTCACCATCGCGCCTGAAAGCGACCACGGAAGTGATCAAGCCGTTTTTGTGTCGGCTGTATGTAACTACTTTTTGAAAACTGCCCCGAAATCCTTTCTTCCGAACCTTCATCCCTCTGTGGTTTGCGTTCGTCGCATTGTCAGACTGCTGTGCTCCTCATAAGGCCATAGGTCATAAGTCCTTCCATGTTGTGCCATGTTGGAAAAAGAGGGAGTGCTTTATTGCTCCGGATGCCTCACGAGAGCCGTTGTTAGCTGGCACAGATGCTGACTAAATGAGGAATTAACTTGCTGTTATTCCGTCACCTTTATGCATCTCGCTCCTCTTTGAAGTTATTTAAGGTCCCCCCCCCCGCGTGCGTGTTCGGATGTAAACCGGCATCTGGTGCGGGGGATTTTCCTGTCAACCCGTTGTCTTTTCCCTGCAGAATTTCTCCAGAACAGGTTATTTCATTTTGCTGAGCTTTGGAACAAAAATAAGTCATTCTTTCGAAGTCCTTTGGAAACGTCAAGATTAGGATTATGCACAAAAGTGTGTGTGTGTGTGTTGAAGTTTGTGGTTTTTGGGTGGAACAGTCGTCGTCTTCAGGGCGGACTATAAATAACAGTGGATGAAAAGAATGGTGGCCAGCGCAATATGGAAATTGCAAACCGCATGCTGAGGTTCCCCGTTCTTGACCTGAGTCTCCACCAAGGCAGGTCAGAGTTCAGATGAAGTCGCTGTGCTGTTGTTGTTTTTTTTTTAAGAGAAACCGTGTGAGAGTGGGAAGTCAGTCGAAACACAAATGTATTTACCTCCGACGGAGAAGACGGGGGGGGGCACTCTGGGTGCGCTGGCACCGCGGCGTCACGTTGCATTCGGTTCACATCGTCGCACATTTGGACCGCGACGTCCATTTCTGTGTGAGTCACAAAGCTCACAGCTCTAATAACGTCGAGGAGGGGGAGGGGGGGGGGTCAGGCCACTTCTTGCGCCTCCTGATGCAAAGAATAATGCGTCGGCGTTCTCTCTCTCTCTCTCTTGTCCGGACAATTTCCCTCTGCTCTTTCAAGTGGCTTACCCCTCCAAAAAAACACAACAACCTGGGAACAGACCTTACGTTGGCTTGCCGGATGGATTTCAGGATGTGGAGGATCTCGAGGGTTTTGACCCAACTGTCTGTCCCTCTGCCTTAGCTCACCGAGCAAATGCAGCTTTAAATATGCCAACAGTTTAGACCGAGAGGTACGAAACTGCGGAGCAACCTTGCATTGAATCCGGGTTTATTTTCACTGTAGTTAAATCCTATTTTAAAATTGTATCCCTGTCACTCGAAGCAGTCTTGTCACCAGTGAAACTGGATCAACACATAAACACAAGGTCCTCTTGTGGGGGGCCCCTAACAAGCCCCCCCGTCAAGACATGAAATCACATAAACCCGCAGCATTTCCATTGCATCGCTTTGTCCAAGTAAAAAATGCACGTCGACACGAGGAATGGGTCTCTTATTTCTTGAGTGAAACGTTTAAAGAACTGACATGTTGACACGGGAAAGTGCTTATTGAGAGGGAGCCGCAACTGGCAGTTTTAAAGCAGCTGATTAACACCCACTGGGCGGGCCACCTCCCCAGGCCAAAAAAAAAGGCGCTTTGTGTTATTTTGGTGAAAACAGCTGTGCTTGGTGGCTCGTGTGCGTTCGGAGCGATGCAGCCCGCTTCGGATGCAATTGGGGTGTACTGTGAGCCTAAACGGCCAAGTCCCCCCCCCCCCCCCCCCCGTGACATTTCACACGCCAACAGACACAACAATTAACATAAATTGCCGTTGATGTTGTTCTCGATCTTTCAGCACTAAACAGTTTTTGTTTGTCAATGTTCTGTCATGATGATGATGATGATGATGATGATGAAGAACTTGAAAATTGCTCTGTGTCCAGAAAGCTGGAACAGTTTACGGGAGTCCACATTTAGTGACGATAGCTACATAAAAAAACGCAATGCATTTGCATATATATGTTATGTTATATACGATGTGATATTTTACATGTTTTTAATTCTAAGTACGAATGGGACGCTTCAAATATTTCCCCTCAGTTGAATCACGACACTCTCTGAAGTGTCTCTGCATTTGGTGCCGCATGTGGTTATCTATTCAAAAAAATGACAAACTGCTGGTTGGTCACGCCCGGGCAGTCGATGCTGAATGTATCAGATATGATCTGAATTCCGTCTCCCCTCTGGGCTGCGGGTGCTCATGTTGTGTTAGCCAGCGTTGTAATTTCTCAGACTGACGCTCAGTCCGAGGGCTACCGATAAAGACGATCAAGATGTTAATGGGACGTGCTTTAAAAGCGTCGCTGTTCAAGAGGTGGAGGCAGAGAACGGGAGTATGGAGGGATGACATATGACGAGCGCTACCGTTTTAATTTCTTGGGGAGTTCGTGACGGCGATGCCGAAGTGCAGCCGCCCCGGGCTGGGTCGCGTACGTAAGGCCAGTGACCTTGGCTCGCTCTCTCTCTGGCGCGCAAATGTTGTAACCTCAACCCACGGCGGCGGGGGGGGGGGGGGGGGGGGTGATTAAAAACAGAGTGGCGAAGGGGGGTGGGGGGGGGGTGGGGGCGGGTCATCTGGGACTCGGCTGCGCGTCCGGGGGTCGCCATTATCATACTTTTATTAGAAGTGATACCTTCCGCTCTTTCAATTACATAAGGAAAAGATTAGGAGCTTTTTTTTCATTAACCTCCTGTCTCTCTCACATAGAGAGGAAACTTTGAAGCGGTCCCACGAAAATTACAAAAATGTATCCCTAATAGGGGTCTTTTTTTTTTTTTACAAGCAGCTGCAAATCCTGCGTTCAGCTTATTGTGCTGCCAATCATTACCCCCCCGGCCATCCCTTCAATATTGTGGCCTGTAGAGTCTAATCTTTGCTGCTTAATAAATACAGGTAAGGTAAGCATGCACCCCCCCCCCCCCCCCCCCCCCCACCCCCACCCCACTACACAAACACATGTCCAACCTGGCACGCTGGTATCCACTGAATAGCAATACCCTTGCAACGGCATTCCATTATCGGCTTATTTCATGGTAGTAATGGCAGATCGTTATCCCGCCGTTATCACCAGTTTACTGGATGACAACGTCTCGATAAGGGGTCCACACATACGCCTGATAGCCCCCCCGCGGACAGCGGACTGCACATGGAAACTGCGGCGGGAGTGAAGGCAGCTTCACAATCGTATCAAATTGCTCCATCACTGCATTTGCAGAGTTCCGCGGTCAAACGAATTTGCGCGCGGCAGCCTTCAACTGGATATCGACATGGCCACAGTCGCAAGTAAAGGAAAGGAGGGGGAAACAAACCCAAAGATTTAGTCAATCTTGAAATAAATTTGAGCACAGCGCAAAAAAAGGCCAAATAGCCTCCAGAAAACGAGGCTATCAGCTCAACTTGCCGAGCATTATCACCCGTTTACACGGAGCGCGCAAGTCGGAGAGAATTATCTGGAACGGAACAATCGCAGCGTTTTAAACGGCACGTGATAAATATAATGGGAAACAAATTAGCTGCGTTTCACTGCAACTGATAGGGAAACAGCAAACTTCCCTGCTCGTGACTTTGTCAAGAATTAGTAATGTTTGTGGTGGAGAGTCCGTCCGGTATGTATGTAGTGTCCAGTTCTCAGTCTAGGTAACTCCTAAATCAGTGATCTGCTTGGTGCCCCAGGCTTTGACGCCCAGGCCACAGGAGACTGTTCCATTTCTTCTACAACTCGATCCAACAGCTCAGTTTGGCCACTTCACCTGAACTGCCTCTTTTTCCCGCCCACTGAGCAGAAAGATCCTCCAGAGAGGTGATGTGAACGGGAAAAGTTCAAATTGATAGTGCGAGAGACACAAACGTGAGTCTTGAATCAGTGTGGACTGGGGCTGGAACTGGCGCCCATCAGGGAAGAGAATACAAAAGGAGACTGCACATCTTGATCCATGGCCACCGGCCTCTTAGCGGTCTGCGCGTGTCCGAAACCGCGCAGGGTTTTTTTTTTAGAAGCGAATGGAATCCCTGGGGAGCGTGCAAGAGCAAGAGATGACGCAAGTCGTAGTCCAAGTGAAACATACGTGTAATGGAACAATTCTTTGGAACAGGGAGTGATGGAATCGGCATCTAGTTAACCTCTGGCTCAGTCCTCACACCCACCCGCATGTGCCCTTGTGCCTTCTACTTTGATATGGCTGTTGTTTGATGTAACCCCCCCCCCCCCCCCCGACACCGACTCGTTTTTCTTTGCATTGTTGGGCCTTATCACTTCTCCCGTAAAATGGGCCAGCATGGGCTGCTGTTTTAATTTCAAGCTTATTAAAAGAAAGAGGGATGAAACTGAGGGAAAAGTATTAAAGGGTAGAATTAGCATGTGGAGACAATCTTCTGTGAAATTACTGCCGACAGAGGGGTGAAGTTACCTTCGAACGTGCCCGCCGTCGAGCAGATTCACTGTGTTTACCTGTTCCCCCCACCCCCGAGCCTTAATTAACCCATCACTCACGTCTGAACACCTTGTAATCACGGCAGAATTAGACAAGCCGTCAATTCTCATGTGTAATTGGCAGAAGAAGAAAAAAAGAAAAAAAAATCATTTCATTTGGGCTAGCTGATTATTCTCAGAAGAGTCGCAAGAGGGGCAACGCGAGCACTAAATCGACCGTGTCATATTTCTAAATAAAGTGCTTTGTGCAGATTTTTGAAACGGAGGAAAATCTATTCCTCCTCCAAGCTCGCAGGCGGGAAGGCACCGCGCTGCCAGCTGTGCCGGCTAATGCGCCTGGCAGACGGTCACATTCAAAAGCGATGCGTCGGCCAATTCGTCCCCCGATACCCTCGAGCGAGGGGTGTTGCGCTATTTTGTTCCCGCCAGCTGAAACTCCTTGTGGCACCTCGAAAGAGTCTTGACGTCGCGAGCGTCACACACATTGCTGAATATGTGCGTGGATGCTGATCCCACAACAGAGATGTGTGCCATTTTCCCAATTGTCTTTCAAGTAAAGTACCTATTAGAAGCCCCAAAGGTCATTAGGAGTCTCAGACGGCGCCATGTTTCCCGCGGCTCCTCGTTCCTGGAGGTGCCGAGATCGCCGGGCTTCTTCGGATAGCACGTGCTGTAGACATAAGCGAAACGACTGGAGGGATGCACCAGTCCAATCTCTCAGGTCTGTGTTGGCGGCGGTACTCACCTCATTATGTGTCGTCCCGTACATGTGGGCTAGTAGGGTCAGGATCAGGATTTACTTCTGCGAGCCAGTGCAGCGTGTTCAGGTGACGTAGTGTAAAGAGGGACCAAGTCCGCGTAAGGAGGTGGCTGGGGTGGATGGTTGGGCCAAACACCCCGGACTTTCACCCAGGAGGCTGGGTCACAACGTAACGTTATTCAATGCTTAAGTTGCATAACGGCAATGTTCTGCGCGCGGGTTATCTGTCGCTCGTCACATGACCTTTTCCTAACCTTAACCAAACAGTTTCGTTGCCCAAACCTAAGCCTTCTGAACCTTCTAGTAGGTGTAGTAGGCCCCAATAAGCACCGATAAACAACACAGCACTTACAGGCCTTCTAAAAAAAAGGCTTCAAAATGTTTCACTGGCGTAGCGCATTTCCGAAACCTTGCCACCACATGTTCCTGGAAATCCCGAAGAAAGAATAATAATAATAATAATAATAATAATAATAATGCCACCACAGAAGCGTCGGATTCGGAAAGTGCATGCTGATCGTCATCCTTTTTAAATGCTTGAATTTGCTTGAGAAAAAATACAGAATGGTTATTCTCATTCTGTATCCCCCCAAAAAATCGCTGTCACGTCGCCTGTGTCAATTTCGGGGCCTTCGCCGAACACGGTGAGCCTGCACGTTTCTAATCAGAAAAAGGGGGGGGCTTGTATTCGCAGCCAGGATGCTTTAATCATGGCAAAGCTCTGATCTGTGGCTTGTGTTGTTTTGTAATAGTGCTTCATTCTGAAGCTTTTGAGGCTTACCGTCCAATAAGCGCGGCAAAGACTTTGGGGGAAGCACGTTAAGGGTTCGATGATTTCCAGCGTAAAATAACTTTGTCTCGACCCCTTGATTTAGACGCAGGGGACACCAGCCCAGGTGAGTTGTATGAGTTCGGACAGCGAATTATATGTTGCCTTTCAACTACATGAGGAACGACTATTCCATCGAGTATGATATTTAATCTTTTGAAAGGCTTTGGAGGAATCCCTGAGGGACAGCGACTCGGTTCACGCCTTTGCATGCCGGCGGCAGACTATCAAGCTCCCAGCGGTCACGGGTCTTGCTTTGAAGATGTGAGGTGTGTTTAAGGGCTTCGGCGGGCGCGTCACTAACGCCGTCTACATACACAACTCAGGGAGGCGGGCAAGAGGGGGGGGGGGGGTCCTAAGATGGTGGTCCAAGTCTTTAACTTTTGGTGAGAAAGCAAGGCCGTTGTGAATGATGCTGGCCTTTCCTTTCAGTCTATTCTCCCACTGTCACGCGTTCTGCCTTCACCTTCCGTACCTGCAGAACCTTCCCATTGCAGCCATCCCTCTCGTCTGTTGACAACACTTCAGAAATGGGTTAAAAGTCAAGTGTTGGAAGAGCTTATTTCAAATTAAATGTGTTTAATTGTGACAAACCGTTCTGCTTGAGGACGGTTCCAGCGATTTTGTGTGTTTTGAATGCAACAGGGGCTACACATGAAGGTGTTTTCGTGCTGTTTTCCAAAGGTTTTACTTTTGATTTCGTACAGTTTTTTCAGTAAAAGGCAACACACACCTGCAGAGCATCTTGTATCGTATCTGTAGTTTCCTCCGTAAGCCCACCCACCAGTGGCGAATTACAACCCTGTCCTATTTCAGTGGTTTTAAACCTTCCTTTTTGTCAATAACGTTTAAGACCCCCCCCCCCCCCCGTCTTCAATAATAACACCACTTCAAAGTAGTGAGAAGAGCACAGCTGGTTGGCATAATATCATACAACTGACAAGAAAGGAAATACAAGGCCTACACCAACCCGAGTAGCTGTTGTAACACAGCATCTAAAATTAATTTGTAGATATATATATATTTTTTATTTTATTTTTTTCCATCGCTCCGTTGTTTTTGTTGCGTTATGGGGCAACGGTGTCTATCGCCTCCACGGGTGACTTGATCGTGCGCGGCGTCACTCGTAAGCATGCCTCATTTTCCCCAGAACGAACGCGCCGCACACTCAAGACAATAGCGTGCCGCTGGAACACACGAACCAGAAGTGGGTCCAGTGTTTAATATTGGTGTAGCGTTGTCAGTTATATGGAACGCTGCCCTCTTCTTTTGTTGTCACTTGAATGGAAACTTCAGCCCACAGCGTACATGCAAAATTGCCTGTGTGGGATTGGAAGAAGAAAATCAAAGCACTATTCAGGACCTCTCAAGAAGCCTTCATTTGTCAGGCAGCGTGAGCTCTTGATTGCTGCCGAGGATTTCGTCTGCTGTGGGTGTATGACATGATTTTCTTTTTTTTTTTTTTTTTTTTTTTTTGCCGCTTTTAAGCTGAGCCAAATCATGTTCTCCCAATCAAAATGTCAATATTGTGATGGCATATTTCCCGCACCTCCATTTGAAGTCAGTCACCGACTTCGGGGGTGACATCGGCGATAAGGGGACTGACGAAGCTTTTGGAGAGCGAAGAGACTTTGCGACTTTAAGTAGTGTGGCTGAGCTGAACTGGGACTGCTTGGGACACAGTTGCGCCGTGGAGTCGGGGCAGGAGAGAAAGAGATACGACGGGGACACGAGCTGTGAACTGCGCTCAAAACACAAATGAACTGGGGGGGGTCGTGTGGTTGAAACATAGAGCGCCACCGTGAAAGCTGCTAACCTTGACTACGTCATGCTGTTTCTACGGCCCGAAGTACCACGACTTTGCATGTTGCCACTTGAAGACGAACCTCATCACTTTCAAATGCTTTTGGGGGAAAAGCTGGGGGGGGGGGGGGGGGGATCATGTCTTAATTGCAAACCAGTGAAATCAGTCAACAATGCTATCTTCCTGTGTGTCTGTGTGAGCCATGTTTTGCTGAGGTCTGTGAGTTTAGTGCACCGGCAATTTAATTATGTCTTAATTTAATCCCGCAATCAGGCAATGGCAAGTGGGATGTAGCAAAATGGATGTCAGGGCTGTGTTTCCCCACAGGCAGATAAACCATACGCACGACAAAAGGGTAGCGATTCAATTATGACCATAGTGGGGGAGCCGCTGAATGATAAAAGCCAGTCAGGAGCTCATAAACACGACAATTTACGAGCACCAGTTCCATCTTCCTTAATCTTTACTATTGCCGGGGAAACAGAAAACCCTACGCAGCTCATTCATCAGCGTCTGGTAACTGTTCTGTTTTGCATCTTACTTTGGCGGAATTTCTGCGGGTAGATAGCTACACGCTCCGAGGGACAGGGGCTGGTGTACTATTTAGTCAACTTGTGCCGTGACAGGGCAGGGAGTGTGGTAAATGCGTGGCTGGGGGTGCTAGGTCAAAGACGGGAAGAGTTAACACGCACTCTGTGTTATTACAGGACGCGGCGCAACAACTTCTTCGACGGGGGAATGCAGGAGGCTCAGCATTGCATGTCAATAAGGGCATTCAGTAATGCGGCGCTTTAAGTGCAGGTTGTAAAACACCTTTCTTTTGCTGCCTCTACCCGCAAGTTCCCCTCTCTTTATGTTGTTTTACAGCTGCTGTCGGCTTCCACAACCGCCTCATGGGAAAATAAAGCAGGCGTTTCTCAAATAACCAGGCGAGGCATAGAAATAGACATCATCGTCGCCTGAGTCCACGCTGGCATCCGAGCCACGTTACCCCGTTTTCTCTACAGTGAGACGCCAGCAGTTTAACCGACACCCTGCCAAATCAGCTGCTGTCAATACTTCATGCCCCTTCATTGTTGAAGAAATCAAGCTGTCAGAAGTACTTGGCAGGGGATTGGACGAAACATCTGTCCATCACGACTTCGAACAATCAGATCAACAGCCTTCACATCCGTCCTTTGCTCTCCTTTCAACAAAGTAATACTCCCCAGTTCTGATTGAACTGATGCTACCAAGCTATGTCCACATTTTTGAAGAAATCACTCTGCTCATTACTTCACCTCCAGCATTACCGTCAACTAGCTTACTTTGAGCTGAATCTGAATATATAATATCATATATATGTGGTTAATAATGTAATTTGAAATAGTAAGCCTATTACTCAGTATTAGGTCCATGTCATGGACATCTGGAGTGATCTTCTGGTTAAGGTCAGGGAACGGTCATAGTCTGGATCAGCTGGATGACAATTCTAGACGTAGAATTCGGGAAAGCTTCACTTAGGTGCCGTCTAATTTTTCGCCAGGACTGTCGAATCCTTCTGTGAGCTCCTCATGGTGGTTGCCACGAACCAAAAGCTGGCTACACAGTAAGGTTAAAGAGCACTTCACCGTTGCGGCCGGCAGAAAAGCTTCCAGGATTGCAGACCTCTTGGGCTTACAAAAACCTTCAAAAACCCAGCGGATTGACTGAGAAATTCATGGTTGTCAAGCTGTCAAGGCTGCCCTTTGCTAGTTCTTGAAAAAGCAGAGATAGAAGGGTGTCGTCCTGCGGCAGTGAATGTAAATTTGTTGGTGGAGTTTACCCTTGCCTGAGAGGATTTAATAACAGTAATTTCAGTGACAGGGGCGGTTGTGTATTATGTATTATGTTGACATTCAGGATTTTTTAAAGAGCATCCTCCAGACATCATAAAAACTTTGATCAGTGTGATGTGGATTGATATAAAATCATAACAACAACAAAAAAACCCAAGACATCACCCACAGTGTTTTGACCTTCATTTTAATTTGTGGTTGTTGTGAACAGCCAATTCGCTCCGATGGATCCAGCTGCTCGAACACCTTGCCAGAGGAGTCCTGGGGAAGTTATCAAATTTGACATCTTTATGTTTATATCAGTTAATAAATTGAAACACTATAACAACAGCGTTCAGTAGCTGTTCTAAATCGAGAGCTGTTTTTTTTTTTTCTTCCTTTTTTTCCCCCCAGGATGTGGAAACCACGGCAGAGGCCTTTACCTTTTTTTTTGAATTGCGCTTAAGCAGATTCTGTTCTGTGAAAACACGGGACGGCCCGCTGAACCTCCTTTACGTGTCTGTCTTCTAAGAAAAAGGTGCTCCTATTGGTGTCCGTTGCATTGTTTTCTGTACTTCGAGGTAAAATGTCCTGTGCATAAAAGATGAGTTTGGATAAGTTGAATCTTTGAAAAATGTACAGGAATTTCAGAAAGATCTTAGTATTTGGTACGCCCCCCCCCCCCCCCTTTTGCTTTTAATGACAGCCTGCACTCCAGCTGGCATGGACCCGATGATCCGTGTTGTCCTGGCGTGATTTGACAGTGTTCCAAAGGGCTTCTTGTGAGGTCGCAGAATTCTTGGCTTTCTGAGTCTTCGACAGTCAGGACTCCTTGGTGTTTTTTTGGTGTTAACCTCCTAAGACCTGGCATCCACATGCGTGGACATCACATTTTGGGTTATACCATAATACTTAATTCTGCTTATATGGAAATTCAAAATTGTCCCCGTATGCAGAACCACATCATGTCAACAGATGATGCTTAATTTTTATACTTATCAGGTCCCAATAAGCCCAAATAGCAAAGAGAAATTAAGATAGAGCTTGGGTCTTAGGAGGTTAAAGTAGTTCTTGCAAAGCTTTGAGGTGTGTTTGGGGTCCTTATCCTGCTGCAGTATGAATCCCTCCCCACAAAGATGCAGACCGGAGGGTACAGCATGTCTCTGAAGAATGGAGTGGCGCCTCTCCTTGGTCAGGGTGTAGTGGATTCACTGCAGGGGTCCAAATCCAGAGTGGGCAAACCCCCCCCCTCCCCCAGACTTGAATATTCCCACCACCGTGTTTCCCTGTTGGTTTGATCCACTGCGGTATCATTCTCTCTCTCTCTCATTCTACCCTTCTGTTACTGCCATAAATCTCTCTCTAATTCATCAGTAAGGAGGATTTTTTGTCGTCCAGGAAAATGCTTGTGTTTCTTAGCCCACCCCAAGCGTTTGGCCTTGTTTCCCCTTCTGAGAAGTGGTTTAGAACATGCTACTGGTCCTCTGAGACCACAACGAGGCAGCCTTCTTTTGACAGGACTTTTGCTGATTGGAGTCTGGCCTTCTTTATTTAGCAGATTCTGTATCTGCGATGAAGTTGATTTTTAATGATTTAATTATCAGTGAACGAAGCTTGATGTGTTGATCTTCTGACGGTGTGGTCACTTTCGGTCTGCCTGATCGTGCGTTGGATACAACTGATCCCGTTTCTGCAAAGCGGTTTAGAGTTCCATGCACCGCCCCCTCAGAAACCTTTAGTTTAGCCATGATTTGATGCTGAGGAAGCCCCTCTTTGCTCAGAGTAACAGTTTGACTTCTGACACTTTGTTCGGATGCCATGTTTCCCACTTCCACAATGCTGCTTAGTAAGCGATGATCTGCCTCCGATGAGTAGATCAAGTCCACCTTTTTCTACCAAGGAGTTAAGTAGGTTCAGTGCCACACATTTGCTTAAATTTTGTTTCTGAATCCTCAGTCTTTGTGATTATTTCCAGGTTCACGTGAAAGCAACCGCAACAAAAATGTCCCTGTGGAATATATGTAGTTGCAAGTGATGCGTCATTGCAGCGCAGGCAGATTTTTGTCGGTAATGCGATGGGTTTACCTGGGACTGAGCCACACACTGTTTCTGGAAGCGAGTGACTGAGATCCACGGAATACACCACAAAGAGTTTTCCCAGGAACTACCTCCTCCTCAGGAAGTAGTTCCGGCGCAGCAGAATTATCAAAGATCTGTTGATTATGAAAAGGGGAACACTGTTTCTGGAAGGTGTCACTTGCCCCAAAATTAACGTGAAGTGAACGGGACTGCAACGCTCAGCCAGGGAGCAGTCGAAGAGTCTCCCCTGTGCTTCCCGGCCGCAGTCTTTAGGGAGGAGTAGGAACAATGAGCTGCATGCTGTCGCTGCAGCAGTCTGTTACGCGGACTTCGCACCGCATACCCTCAAGCATCCCGCAGACGCAATTAAAGGAAGCTACGAGGTGTAATTCAGATCAATTTTGCAATGTGACCTATTTTGATTGTCAAGAGATGGGAAACGGAGACTGTTTCTACTTCAAACTGCTGAACATGTGAAATGAATGTCCCACCGAATTACTATCCCTGACTTTCTGTTTATTGCTCAGTGCAAATAATTCCACAGACAAGCTCGTGCACAGGCAGTTTATTAATTGTTACTGAAGTAAATATGACAATAAATAGTCATTTTTAAGATGTGTTGCCCAGTCATAGGGTAGACCCTCTCTCATAATACAATCCTGTAATATTCTCTTACTTTATTTTGTAAGAGAATATAATATTATCCTCTCATATAAAGAAAGAAAAAAAAAACCCATACAGGGACAGTAAAAGCGCTACGAGGAGGTTTTTAGAGGGTCATAAATCATTGCCGCGTAACTTTGAGAGCGGACGCCATCACCATAAACAAACAGAGCACCACTCGGCGAGGATTGGCAGGCTTGTTTTATTCCCGGGAGCCGCGCCGTCAGGTTTGGCAGGACGTCGGCCGGACTGGTTCACAGCCGGGGGGCAACGAGCAGGGAGCTGTTCCTTCAGCGCAAGCAGAGATAAAGATAAAGACGACAGAGCTTCATTTGCGGCGGTCGTCGACGAGGTTTGTGGGGGACGTAGTCGTGCTTTTGGAGAAGCGTTGCTTTTAACAGTTGGGTGAGCTACTCGATTTGTCATTTGTTCCAGTAAAATGCACATACAGTGTATCGTACCGGAATTTGGCAAAACTACACATTTGTTTAAAATGCAACATGTAGAGCCGGTCCTGGATGTTGGCCGAAGGTTTAGTCCGTTGGTGACACTATATTTCTTCTTTTCTCTCCTCGCTCCGGCGCACGCTATCAGCAGTCTGCACACTTGGGGGCCCCCCCCCCTCGACCAACCCTAGTCTCCAATCTAAATGGCCAGAACAACAGCTCTCTCTCTTCACGGGTGGATCCAACGGCCCCGAGGCCACCGAGTGTAACTTGCTGCCGCATCGTAATCAATCCTTCGCGGTGATGGTGGTGGTGGGGGGGGGGGGGGGGGGGTTGCCCCAGGTCGTGTGGGATATGGAGTTCAGATAAGTGTTGGCTTTTACTTAGCAGGGGGGGGGACGGGACAATAACAAATTGTTCGCCCCTCAAAGGGCAAAGCTTTGGCGTATTGAAAACAGATCAAGAAATTAGTCATGTTTACAATATAAATGGTACTGCCAATTGTCAAGCTTCTGCTTGCCAGAGTGATTCATGAAGGAGCAGCTGCTGCTCTGTTCAAATGAGTAGTCGTGGTGGTGCCCGCACCAAACTGTGGGTCTGGATGTAAACGAAGTCAAATCGTATATACAAATATATGAATTTTTGTTATTCATTCATTTTAATGTACAATATTTCTCTATCCACACATTTGTGTCTAAAGTAGGGTTACATATATATGAATTGATTTGAATAACTTCACTGGACACGGCTCGCTTTCCCACCGACCGGAGTCAGCCGTAACACCACAACAGCTAACTAGTAGGCGGAGGAGTCAAAAAAAAAACGTGGGAAGATTGTTGAAACACCCAGCATTGGCAGTGGCGGGTGTAGAAGTTAAAATGTACGCAAACGTGACCAAAAAAGAAGGATGGCAAGTATAACCTCTGACCACTCCAGGATCTTTTACAGATTCACAGAGTCACCAACCATGTAGATATTTTCAGCTGCCTCCACCGTAATAATAATTACTTACCTCCCATTGCGTGCCACTTGTTTCGCTCACTGCATTTTTGTCTCCATCTTTGCCAGATACGGTAACACACACAAACAGATTTTATAAAAAAAAAATAAAAAAAACGAATTCTAAACAAAGCCACCCACTTCCTTTTGTGTGTCTGCCGTGGCCTAGAAAGCTCGCCCGCCGCCCGTCCCCTCGGCTGCCTGCCTCCCTTTTGATTCTCCTAATAATGGAGCACGCTGGTGGAAGACAGATAAATGCACGGACTCTTCCCCCCCGTCCCGCCATGTTTATTCTCGGGGAGTTTTGTTTACCCGCCCCGGGCCCTCAGATACCATTGCTCCTCTCCCTCGTTTTTTTTTTAACGTCCACTTAAGTCTGAATCGATGTTAATCAGCCGGGGCCAGGGGTGACTGTACCGGCCTGACAATCGTGCACTATTGATTAGCATCCACCCGGACTAATCTAAACTGCATGTGGCGTTATCAATACCTGGGACTGACCCAGATTCTGTATTGCCATTCAGCAAGCGTTTGTCGGGCCAGAGCGGCGTCTGGGGGGGGGGGGTTGAATACCGGGTAATTGCAACAGAGGGTTGTGGAGTCCCTGACGGTAGCCATTTGCCAGCAAACCCCTTTTGTTTGCTCGCTGGCTTGTTTGTTTGAACTCTTCGTCCACAATGAACCGCCGGATAATGGGGTCATGATGTAAATTATAAGGAGGAACCAGCAGCGGCGTGTCTATGTAGTCACCCCCCCCCCCGGGCTTCTCATGACAGTGAGACGGTCGATCATTTAGACTTTTTGAGGGTGGGGGAAAAGTTTTTGAGATTTCGTCTTTTCTTCTCTTTTTCAATTCTAGATTTATTGGTGTTGGTCAGGAGGAGGAGGAGGAGGAGCAATTCCACTTTTCCTGTCATGAGAGCCGCAGTTCCTCCCCTAAAAGCGAAGCGCTAGTCAGGGCAGGGCGGGGCGGGCCCCGATGGCAATTATCAGACTGAATGAGGCTGCATGAATTTTAGATCCAGAGGCTCTACATTACTCATAATCCTCTTTAAACGTTGGCCTATTATGCTACCTTTTAATGCCTCCCACCGCCGAGTCTGTCTGCCTGACTTTAAAGCTGGGAAGGTGAGAAAAGAAGTATTACGAGGTCACGGAAGTGCCTCCCATAATCAGGCCCCACTGCACCAGTACCTTCTATTGTCCTTTGCTCACTCATTCGTGCGAGTTCTTGTAACTTCCATAAGCGATCACGTGGCGGCGAGGATGCTTTCAGTTCTCCATGCGGCCCGATGTTAACTGCGCATGACTCTGGGGGGGGGGGGGGGGGGGCTAAGGTCACAGCATTTTAAAAGACTCGGGCAGAACAGCGACGTTGCACGCATTGTGCCCGGTGAGTCCCAGGCTCTCTCTCACTCCACGTTTTGAGAGGACAGACTGAATGCGGGCCGCCTGTCATTCAGCCGTGAATGGCGGACTTATTTAATATTCCGCCACCAAATATCAGCGTCTGCCGCCCGAGGTTTGTTTCCTCCTCGAACCGCGGCAGATGAAAAGCCTCCGGCTTTCTTTTGAGATGTGCTTTTAATATTTGTAAAAAAAAAAAAAAAACACATCCTGGACTTTCTAAACGGGTGGCGGAGAGTTCATACTCCAGATGGTACACTTGAGAAGAAGTGAGAAGTGCAGACGTGCGGCACAATGTTAATTAACTTTGGTGAGATCATATCTTCGGCTGTAGCCAGGAGATTAACCCTTGAGCATCCAGGCCTCCCCTTTGATTTCCCCTTGAGTAGTTTTAAGGTTGTTACATTAATCTCCGTCCGCGACAGTATCCCGTGTATCCGTCCCCGTCTTGCGTCAGATTGTTGCAGCTCCTCACTGAAGCTACGCGTCGTGTACACGAAGTAAAACATTCTCACCAAAGAATGAAATAAAAAGGTTTTATGGCTGCACCGTCGCTATCACACAGGGACATTCCAGATGCACCGCTTTAGATGCCATGAGGGACGGCCTAACATCATTTTTCAGTAATTACAGCACTGGTCTCATAGTCGCAGTTTGCAAAGGAAATACAAAAAAAAACAAAAACAAAACAATTAAAACTACGAGACAAAAGCCACGAATGCAACGATGCAGTCATGTAAATGTGCTGCTTTTAACACGCAAAGGTTAAAGCACATCAACCCAGGATAGAATGGCAAACATTTCAGACCTCTTGAGGGGTTTTAATCTGACGGAAGCTTTATGGAAATGCACATAAAAAATTTAAAAAAAAAGTTTAAAAAACATTTCTTTGGCTTCCTTTTGTAAACCAGACTGTACCCTTGACTCCAGTGAACATCATTTTTTTTTTTTTTTTTTTTGAAGCATCTTTTGAAAATCCTTTTTTGGCTATAGAAGGCTTTTGGCTTAAAATGGGCTGAATGAAATCGACATGGTGAACCGTCTTTCTTGTTGTGCACACACTGATTCTGACTCACCTCCTTCCGTGACTACCTGCTACGCGAAAGGCAGCGTGTTACATTATTTAAAACTGACTTGGCATGGGAAGCCAATAAAGAAAGTTTATTTGTTTTGGGTTTTTTTTTAAAATCAAAATGGCCTTTCACTCCCATCTAATGCGTGCGAGCTGAATGCTAAGTGCTGCTCTTAAGAAAGCCTTCTGGAGGGGAAAGAAAATCAGAAAAAAATAAATCACAGTAAATAACAGTGAGTTGCATGCTTGGTGGAACACTGTGTTTTTCAAACTGCCTCCCTTGTAAACAGATGTACTGTAGGCGAAAGCAAAAGCCTACGCTCACCGCTGTTAAATCAGCAGGAAACGAGGGCTGGTTTCTCCTTTGTGGACTCGAAATGACTCCGCACACAATGCGCTCACTTTTCTCTTCAGCCGCGGCCGCACCTGGAGCCTGTTGTTCGCAGCGTGCAAATGACAGCGCATGATTCTCCCCACGTGCAGGGAGGAATGTCCCAGCCCTCCGCAGACGATGCTCATAACGAACACACACACACACACACACACACATTGGTAAAATCAGCCTCCTTGAGATGGTGCTGCTACAGTAGCGGAGAGCCTAGGAGCCTTTGGAGGCCCGGGGTTGAGTGAAACCGAGGTGTGCGGTGTGTGTGTGTGTGTGTGTGTCCCTCTCAGGGGTAAGGGCCCTCTGAGTCTGAATGGCGGTGGGACATCCAGGGGGGGGAGGCCTCGGTAATGTGAATGTAATTGGTAGTGCAATCTGAAAAAATGTTCAACGTAAAACAGTAAATCTTTTAACTCCCATTACACCCACACCCGCAAATGTTATCACTCGAGTGAATGGGCGTTATCAGCCTCACAGACGTGGGTTAGAAAGGGGCCCGCTAAGTTCAGAAGACGGTTACGGCCTGTAAAATACGAAAGGAAGTCACGTCGTGTTGGCTAACTTTGGTCAAACTTTGAAATAAAACTCCTCAGTGGAAGTCCTGTGTTTGACCCACCCCGGCCTTCTAATGTGGACTCGTTACTCCACGTCACCGGAGGGGTTCGCGTCGAAAAGCCCGGTGCATCTCGTACAGACAGTGATCCACCATGTGGATAGATATATCTGACCCCTTCTGACCTCTATCTGAGAGGCTGACAGCCCCCCGAGTGTGCGTCCATTCAGTCGAGCGATTGAACATTTGATCCCGCTGCCTATTATTATTATTATTATTATTATTATTATTCGTCTTTGTTTTTGTATGGGGGCTTAGGGGGATGTAAACACAGACTAACATTAGAGGAAAAGGAGCACATAGAGAGAGGGAGAGAGATGGTTACTCAGAAAGATTTTTTTTTTTATTTTGGACACATTTTACACAGAATTTGGTCTGAATCTGTGGTTGTGTGGTAGCCTGCTTCATCCCTCTTCATCAGTTTACTACATGTGCAAAACACAGCGGCAAAACAAAAAAAAAAAACCCATAACAGCATTGGTGCCGTCATTTATTTCCCCCCACCCGTTGCGACAAAATCCCGCTCTACTGTGCTGTGATTGGCTGGCTCGTTACTTCGACACATCCTTGCGACTGGACGCTCGCGGCTTTTCTGTCGAATTTTTCGGCAAGTCCCGCCAGCAGCACTAGCGACGCCGCTCACCGTCCTAGGGGCACACCCACGCTCACAGCTAGCATCCAGTCACACGGACGCGTCGAAGTAATGACCTAGCCAATCACAGCACAGGAAGGCGGGGCTTGCAGCGGAAAAAAAAGAATAGCCCCACCGTTGCTGTTGTGTTTTCTGTTTTGCCGTTCTGTTTCAGGGCCACCGTAGTAACGAGGTTAAGGGTATAAACAAATCTGCGTCCTCCAACTACTGTGTCAGAAGAATCTTCCTGGACGACCAAGCAAAAAAAAAATATATATATATATATCAGGGCACCCAAAAGTATTTAATATTTTAAAGTCTCAATTCTCCTTCTTCGGTGACGTGACACAGATGAGCAGATACATCGTGTTAATATTCCACCTCCCGTCCAGTGTGAAATCTTCCGCCGCAGTCATGCGCCGCCGACTTCTCCCCGATTTGCCCTTCTGTCTACTCAACCTCCGCCGTTTCTAAATGGAAATCAGCAGACCCCCCCCGGACAGGTCGGCGCGAAGGGCCCCTGACCCTGACACCTGACCTGTGTGAGCAAATTAATGTAAAAAAAAAAAAAGCTACCTTTTGACGTACGAGTCTTCCAACCAGTTTAAGGAAAGTCGGGCAGTAATGATCTGAGGGGCTCGTTGCTTGAAATGTATCAGGCCTGAACTTCTCATGTCTTCACTTTCGAATACACTTCATATAAAGTCCGCGCGTTATAGTCTTTTTTTTTTTTTTTCTGTTTTTGAAGCCAAGAAACTTTTCGAGGCCAGAGATTTAGCAGTGGAGTTAGTTAACCTTGTCCAGAGTCAGTCCTTTCCCCCTCTGCCACGCTAGCCCTTCAGTGATAGTCCTCTCATGGCAGCCAATTAGGCTGTGTCATTTCCCGAGGTGTGCAGGCCCCAAGTTTGATAGATCATGCACCAGAAGCATGTGGAGGGGAAGGCAGCCAAGCATGCTCCTAGGTCAGCCCCGTCCAACATACACCAACCCCCAGTATCAGTCGGCCAGGGCTGTGTGATCAATGGGGAGGAAACTGTGTAGCTATTATTTATAGGATCGCCAGGCCATTAGACCCAACTATCCACTTAGCCTTTGCCACCGACTGTTTCTGTGTGCCGGACTAGAGAGAATTGGAGATTGAGGGTGGCTGGCCGGCCCATATTGCAGGAATCATTCTTTTCATTTATCTCCATCCACACTAAATTTGCCCTGGGCTCCAGTGCCTATGGTCCCGCAAACCCACCTGAATTTCCAGGCAGGCAAAGGCACGCCATTTGCAAAGCCGCGCTCGTTGACCATGCTTGCAAATTGGAATTTCTTTTGGCACAGTCACAAAAATAGCGAGCAAAACTAAGATTTTCTTTTTTTTTTTTTAAAGTAAAGTAAAGACGCCATCCCATTTGCACTTAAGCAAATAAACACGCACACAAATGTATTGTCATGGCGACCTTCATTAGGACATCGCCGAGGGCCTTTATGAGTGATATCCTAATGCAGAGACCTTCCAGGATAAATGGCGTAGTATTTAGATCCTTTACTTAAGTAACTTAAGTATTAAATTTAAGTATTTTCTGCAACGTTGTCACAATCGCCCAGAGCCCAAAGTGACGCCTTCAAATTAGAAGGAAAAGCAACAAATCCGACGTGTTTGTGAAGCTGAAACCGTGAAATCAGAAACGAACGCTAATCTCAACGAATGAACAAACTAGTTCATCATTTCTCTGTTGGCTGATGTACATGAAAAACAGAGGGTAAAGACGCTCCTGTAGTTCTGCTGGTGGGATGGGAGGGATTGGGGGGGCCCTCTTAAGGGGCACATTCAGCCCACAAAGCGAGCCCTACCCTTCCCCCCTCACGTCCCAGAAAAAGGACTGTTTGTTTGTAAGCAGATGCGTCATCCTCCCTTCTGTGCTTCTAATGGCCCCTTTTTAATAATTCACGACGGCTGAGTCCAAGCTGCAGTCTCAAATAAACAAGCTCATCGCCAGCTTGTTCCTGTCTTCGCTGCTCAGACCCACCGGAGAGGATCGATTTGTCCGAGTGCACTTTTAAGTGCAACATGATGTCACGCGCCGGGAAGAAAGTTTGGTTTGATTTTTGTCTGCGTCTGCGGGGCGCTGATGATGATGATGCGGAGGGAGAGCTGGCCCCAAACACTGGCCAATTACTCTGCAATGCTGCTGTAATGTAAGGGGTTACTAATGCAGAGAACGGCGATTTGTTCTTTTGTCCTCGGTAGGCTTACGTGCGCAGAGCAGGGGCTGTCGGGATTAAAAAAAAAAAAAAAAAAGAATTGATAATGCCCATGTCTTTCAGAAGTGAGCATGGAGCTGAGGACAAAACTATCCAGTCATCAGCAGTCGCAGTTGAGCCGAATGATATTTGACATGTGCTCTTGACAGCTGACCCGGGCCACGAGGAAAACTCTGAAGGTCTGAAATGCCCCAGCGTGACAAGCGAGCCGCGCCGTGCTCCGTTTTGTTTTCCGGCCCCGCAACCCTCCTTGAACCCCGTGACTTAGCACGTGCGGGGTGGGGGGGTGGGAGCAGGCCTGCGGGCATTATTTGCGAAAGGCACCTTCGCTCGCGTCGGCCGCCCAGCAGTGACGATTCGAGGCTGAAGCGTTCATCTGACATCTGGTTTTCCTCCGGTGAAGTGAAACCCGCGCTTACTGATTTACTGTATTTTCAATCACTTTACAGTTTGCAGACCAGTTTGTTCTCGAGTCCTTTCAAGGCTTTTGAACGCAACACAGCCGAATGACATTTAATACGCGCGTTCGGCTGGTGGCAACTGACTGCTTGTCCAAGCAGGAGAAGAGACAGACTTTATTCTGACAGGCGATCACACTAACGCAGACATGCTCTTTCTGGGAGTAGTTTTAGCGCGGAGGGAATCTTTTTGTTTTTCCCAAAGCAATCAAAATGTCACTTTCTACTGGGTGTGTGGACGCATCCTCCTGCGTAACACACTGTGTATCCCCCGTTGTCAACATGGTACGGAGCTGTAATTGCTACCAAGTGGCCCAAACGAATCATATATTTACAGCAATGAACCGCACCTATGTTGTAAAATGAAGCGAGTGTTGCGTTTTAAAGGCGTTTTTTTGTGAACGCATTTTAATTACCTAAGTAACCAGGTTACAGTTGGCTTTCTACAGCAAGCGAGATACCGGGTCACCATAATTGGGGGCGGGGGGGATTAGAGGAACCTGAACGCAGGAGCGCGCGTTACCGTTTTCCAAGTCCGGGGTTTTAACGGGTCCGGCGAGCTCCTCCAGAGCTGAGTTATAGGTGGGCTTCGCCTCCAGGACACCGAGGATCAAGTTATAAGCTACATGCGCGGTTTACTTTACCGGGGGGGGGGGGGGGGGGTTGTGACCATTTCAATGCCTTTCGCCTAGCCACATGCTAATGCTAATCTCTGGCTACGCAAGACCGAGGCGCACATAATGTCGAGCTCTCAGGTGTATTGACACTCGGCGTATTGGTAACAAAAGATCCGCGTGAAGACCTCTGAGAGTCTCTTTTCGCCGTAGAACAACGAATACACAGAAACTGTTCACATTCTGTGTCACTCCTTTGCAGCTCACTGGTGTGTGTGACCGTGACTTTGTCTCCCCAAGCTATGAACCAAAGAACCAAAGTCCTCTGTTTCTGTTGTGTCACTGTGAGTTCACGACTCAACATCAGTGGACTAACTTTCGTCTCAAAGAACGCGCGAAAGGTCTTTTAGAAGTTACAGAACCTCATCGGGCATCGTCTGTTGTAAATTCTATTAACCGCCTTTGCCGCAGGAGGATGCTTTTCTTGATGACATTGTGAGACTCTTGTCTCACGCCTCCCCATTTTTGAGAGTTTTTGCTCCTTTTCATCAGCTCTCCCAGAGATAAGCATCGCGCCGTTTAATGAATTTTGGCCCGAGTGGGCTGATAAATGAAGCGAATGATTCCCGGTACATGGGCCGCGGCGGCTACGCGCTGAATCTCCCCGGCGACTGAAAAATGTCGGGCACGTTCAAGCCATTAGTGAACTGAATACTTTAAATGAGTCCCTATTGTTGGAAGGGGGGCAGGGGGGGGGTGGAGGGCAGGAGGAGACCGGTCATCTTGTCTGCGGCATCTGATTTACTGCATTTACTGTACGCTGTGTGAAAACGTTTGTGCGAGACGAGTGGAAGCGAGGGCTCCGGCAAATTTGGCCTGATGTGTAGAGCTGTGAGAGCGCTAATATTATTCACAGGGGTACTTTTATCCCTGGCTTAGCTTTGTGTCCAGCTCAATTAAGCAAAGCTCATACACTTTCTCAGACACTGAGCCTCGATTATCATCAGAGGAGCTGCTGGCCACGTCCCAGCAGCTTGTGTCCTCGCTCCCTTTTAGCTTTGTGAAAACGGAAGGATGGGGAGGGTGGTGGTGGTGGTGGTAGGTGGCGGGGTCTAACTGGCCTATTTTCATGTGTCAGTTTGGGACGCAGGGGGAAACACTGGACCTGTGTGTGTGTGTGTGTGTGTGGATATTTCTTGGCCACGTCAATTGCTCCGAGCCAGTCGAACTCCTTCTGGGACGGATCTCATACTCCCCAAACAAGTGTTTCCTCTTGTTATTTAAGGGTCTCCCCAAGGACAAGAACAAGCAAAATCTGACTCTGCCATATGACCCGCGAGTGACCCCCCCCCCCCTCCAAGCTCTGGAGAGATAAACTGGAGCAGTGGTGTGGTCACGGACGAATTATGAGGCAACGGTCCGCCGGGCGCGAATGGATGCCCAACAGCTACGTCCCATACACCCCGAACCCTCATTTTCTTCCTGCCTTCGGCCCTTGCAAAATCACCCGCAAAACAGGTCAATTTCAGTTCAGGACCTTCATAAATTTGCTTGCTGTCAAGATCGTGGAAACCACCCCCGTTTTATCCGCTGTGCCTGTGCCTTACACCCTTTTTGCGGTCGCCTTTGTGGTGTTTTACTTCTCGCGCTATACAACTAAAAGCATGTTCAGTATGCTTTGGTACTACTACTCCCAATAATAATAATAATGATAATAATCACGTGAACAGCAATGACGTAAATAAAATGGAAACTGCTCCACTGACAGCACGGCACCGTAACACACTTAAGAAACCGCTGCCTCTGCTGGTGTCAGGAAACAGTTGGCCGGAGCCATCGGGGGAAAAAAGAGGTGAACTTTTGTGTGCTGCTGGAACTTCGGGACCAATTCTTCCCCGTAACCGTGCCTCCATTGTTTATCATTCTAAGTAGGGCATCGCTGTGAAAGAGCACGTCTACTGAGATAACTCCCTCTGCATAAATAACAGTTAAAAATGGAAATTAGACGGCAACGGGCCTGCTTCTCAGCGTCATTCCGCGCAGCTGAAAGGGCGGGCCCCCCGAATCCGAATTTCTCGAGAGATTGTATTGTATGTGTTCCCGGCTCAGGGTCAGGGCGGAAACACAGAGGGTGGGCGTGCAGGTGGTGCTACATTACGCTACAACAGAATGGAAGTTGTTATCTCACGGGCATGCAATAGTTGGATAGCTGAGCAGCCATTGGACTGTCAGCCATTTTGATCATGGCCCAATGAGGCCTTACAGGATGAAAATCAAAATCTTTTGGTTGTGGTCTTGGGGGGGGGGGGCCCTATTATAGCATAGTGTCACGGAAGGGAAATCAGGCGCTTTGTGATGAAGTGACTCATGTATTTTTGAGAGTGGGTGGAATTTGGCTGGTTCTGTGTGCTGCTATATGCCTGTATGAATCATTCAGATTTACTGTTGTGAGCATTGCGTTGAAACGCCCCCCCCCACACACACACTGATTTTACACATGAAGGGGGGGGGGGGGGCTTTTTTTTTTTTTTTTTTTTCTTTTTTAAAGCAAAGTAACCCCGATGATGCAATTGTGATGTCATCACACAGGGTCGTCGGCGTGAGGCAGAGAACAGAAAACCTGCGTCACAAGCTGGAGGCGTGCAGTTGAAAGGAGGCGGGTGTTCAGCAGGCAGAGATGGGTTAATGAAAGATGATATCCTGTTGCATTATGGGGAATGTAGGAGCATCTGGAGCTAGACCCATACTAGGGACTAAAAGTCATCTCAGCCTCTGCTGCTTCGATTTTGAACATTCTGGGGTGGGTGGGGGGGGGGGGGGGGGGGGGGGGGGGTTTGTTGATGTTTTGTCTATTTATCTATGGCCGTTCTACACTGAGAGATTGTTGAAGCTGAAAAAAACACAATGACAGTAGGAGCGCGATCTCACAGTTTACCTTACACTGAAAAGCTCAGCTGTGGCTGTGAATATAGTGATCTGTCAGGTCAGTTTGCAGACGCAGACGACGTCTGCACCCCCCCCCCCCCCCCCCACCGCTGCTTGTGTTTCTGGTGCAAGCTTCTCCGGCATGCACGCGTGTATTGTCCCCGAGAGTTTTCGAGCTACTGCTTCTGTCTTTGCTGAGTGCTGCACCTCTAATCGACAAAATAGCTCATCCGCCTCCGTCCCCTGTCAACGGCTCTCAAAGTAGTTGGACAATAAACAGAGGAACTACAAGGTGATACTTTACTCGACAGGTGTGAAGCGTCGCGACAGCCACATGGCACTTTTACTGTAGTGGTCGCACTTCTGTGCCATCTTCGGTTGCAAGTTCATGATTCTTCTCTATATTCTTCTTGTGTTATGCAATTGTTAATTATTCTTCTGACAGCGACTTATACATCTTCTGTGGGAGGCGTCGACACACTGCAGGAATCGGAAGTGTTCATTAAAGGGGGGTCCAACCAGGCAGGTAGAAAACAAAAGAAGAGGAAGTAGTCAGATATGTCAGGTACTCGTCAAGCTGGACCACATGGCAAACTACTTCAAATGCTTATATGCCGTAAATATTGAATTCGAGCAGTTTTGAATGTTTAGTTTTCCCACGTTTGAATGAACAGTGACAGCCCTAACGCAAGGACGCACTTTGTTTGTTCGGCTCAAGGTCTCAAGCTTCCTGTCTGTCCTCTGTCCAGTCTGTTCAAGTCCTCACAGAGGAAGTGATGCCGATTTTACATTTGCATATAGCAGCCAGGCTCGTTTGTTCGGGGGTTATGACGAGACACCAGACTACGGGCCAGAGTTTTTCCTGATTCTGAGCTGAACCGACACGGGTGACTAAACGACAAATCGATGGTAACGGGGCGACGGGGGGCCAGCCCAGCAGTTACACTACAAAGATGCAATTCAGCGATGATGTGTTGACTGTTTGAGAAGAGTAATGCTCCCCTGGAAGATGTCCAAGCTTGTACATTACAACTATTCATTACTTCTCAAGCGTCGTGGCTCTTAATCCTGCCTGCCCAGACTAAATGAAGGGGGACACACTTCCTGCTTGCAAGGCAGCTTTTAAAGTGGAATTACCGCGCGGTTCACATATGTTAGTCCTGTGGGCCGAGACAGTTGGAGTTTTATCATTTTTGACACATTAAGAAGCCATTGTATCACAGAAACGGCAAAGTCTGAAGCTGCCCTTGGATACGAGGAGGAGGAGGAGGAGGAGGAGGAGGAGGCTGTTAGACACAAACAGAGAAAAAAATTGAAAATCATCTATTTCTACATTATTTGACTTATTTGATGTCCAATGTCATTGCGGTAGCGTTTTGCAATTAGCAATCTAAGAATTCTGAAGGAGGCTCACCTCACTGACACTGGGAGACGCTCTCGAAGGATTTAGTGGCCCGATTTTGTCACGACACACACAAAAGCCTGTTGTGCCTGTAAATCTTTCAAATCTGTAAGCCTCCACCTTTTCAGCCACTATTTTTTTTGCGCGTACTTCATTTATTTAGATCAAGTCTCAAAGACTGAAATAAAGACCAAGAAGACAGAGGAAAGGTGTTCTTTGCAGACAAACAGGGTCAAAATACTAATCATGATACAGCAGCGTAGCTATACAGTGCAGCGTATACACCGAGCGGACACGGAGAGGACGTCCACCCCGGCAGACACAAAAGATTGCCATTGATTGTCATTTGTCATGCCCTCCATCTCAGCCATGACTGGGCAGCTCTGCCGCTTGGAAGGCGGCTCAGGCGCCCGCACCCTCGCTCCTTGATTCCTCGAGCTCGGCCAACGAGGCTGGAGATAAGCCAGGGACAATTTAAGCAATCGTTTTAATGTATCTCACTGCTGCGCGACCTTCACACGGTGCCATGACACAATTCACTTTAGCGCCGATGCCTCGTGCCGCGCGACAACGTGCAGGGCGTCGTCTCATTGCGGCGACGCTTCGCTTGTGCGAGTGTCTCATCGCAACCGCAAAAAAAAGGAAATATACATATATATATTTCTATTTATTCCAATATCCTGGTGGAAAACAAATGAAATGTGATAACAGGTTTCGTATCAACACTCTTGCGACTTGCCAGGTGCATTAATCAACCAGCGTTTCCTATTATGCCGCCCGGCCTGTTAAAAAAAACCTGTGTCCTGGGGCAAGTCGCTGAACCCTAATTTGCAGAATGCTGGTTGTTGCCCTTCATGATCGGCTGTCAGTTACTGAGCAGCGATTTGACGCTTTCGCTGGGTGTTTGTGACCGAGGTCAATGTTGCCGTCATTTAAGGATTACAGCACACTGGTTGACGGCATTCACATTTCTGGTAGTGCTGACGATACGTGAAAGGCTTTGAAAGGCCCCAGGAATCGCTTGACTCAAACACAGACAACGTGAATAGCCGTCGTGGGTTTGGCCGTGTGTGTCTGCATCACACGCTGACTTTAGCAGAATTGTCCACTCGGATGCACATTAGTGATGAGTAACTTTTTTTTACCAGTCTGGAATATGATGGGCACGTCGAGCGGAGGCCACTTATCCTATCATTTTCTCATTGAATTCAGTGTAAAATTCAGTTAAAAGTCACACCTTTCACATTTACGAAATATTCAGAGTGGAGTAATTGCCGCCGTGCAACACCGTCAATTACTGTCTTTTTTTTTTTTTTTTTTTTTTTTCCCCCTTTTGGCTTCTCTGCTTTTTCTAAATAAACGGCTCCCAGAAAATCCCCCTTAAATACTGCGGAAAATCTGGCAAAACTTACTCTTGCATAACAGGTAAATCGCTCAGGGGCTGTGTGCTAACTCTGTATTTTATCTTTACATTATATCCCGGGTAAGGTTCATTTACAGACCAGACAACACACATATATCGCTCTATCACATTTCATCCAGTGTCACACCACTTTAGGACTTCCACATCCGAGCGCCAAACAAAGCAGCAGCGGCAGCAGCAGCAGCTGTGTGTTGTTCCACGGTGGATCTCAGTTCCTCACGAGCCAGAACGAGTGCAGGTGCGGGCCTGAACTACCGGGGGGGGGGGGCTGAATTTAACGGGCCTGGCTATGAAACACCTTCTGATTGGGTGGCTAGAATGGAAAAACTGCAGGACTCTCGGCCGCATTGAGGGATTGGGCGCGAATCAACAACCACATTTTTCACATTATTTCCTGCTGTGACACAATTAAAACTTACTTGCACAGCGGTCGTCAAAGTTCCACGCTGAGCTCTGCGTATAGCAGGGCACCTGACTTTTCAGACGCTTTTGTGCAACACCGCCGGCTTCATCTGTCTGTCAAAGTGATGGCCGTTTGTCGCTCATATAAAGTTTGTTATTTGAAGCGAAAAACTGCCCGTTTTATAAAGTTGAGACTCTTGTCAATTCCTCGTAGGTCACACGCTGTACGTCGCGCATTCTGCTGGACATTCAGCTATTGTTGTTGTTGCTGCTGCTCACCTCCTGTTGTCATTTGAGTGAAACGTTTTAAATGCGAATCTTAAAACGCAGGAGTTTGGCTGTAAGATGCTGCAATGTGAGCGATCAAAGTAGATATTGTATTGAGAGTAGCGGAGACACAAACGGTAACTTAATGCTAATGTGTGCGTGTCATGCCATCCCCGCACAAGTCAGTAGCCCCAATTGGACCCCCTACCCAGGTGAAAAAATGTCTGGACACGCCTCCCGATCTCACATCTCCTCTTTCCCTACCTGCTTTCCCGCTTTTTGAGAGGATTGACAATTTTCCGGGATTAAATTCTGTTTGCCATCTGTGCAGAAGCGATAAGGAGGGAATATATGGCACGTAGAATATTTATCCCTTTGGTTCTCTTCTTTTTGCTCTCTAGGGGGATTTAGCTGGTGAGGCATTCAGTTTTTTTTTTTTTTTCCTTTATAACAACAACAACCTAAGTCAAACCAGATTTTCTTTTCACTAAAGTTCTAAAAATACGTATTCGAGAGGATCATTCCAATTAGCCGCTGAACATTTTGACTTCCAACATTAAGCATCCGGTGTCAGCGGTGGGACGCCAGGTGATTGGAGTATCGGCGGCGAAGCAAAAGCAAGGGAACCTTTGCAAATGTGGAACGCTCGGCAAAACTTGACACAAGAGGAGAGCCGCTTTTTTTTTCCCGCTCTCTCTTTTCCTCCTCTGCCCTCCGCATTTAATGACTACCAAAAGACCAGCAACTGCAATCTCATATCTCGTGGCTTGTCCTGTATTCTTTTTCATCGCGCTCAAAGAGGCGCCGACTTCCTCGTGAAATCGGAAATTGGAAGGCAGTGCAAACATGCCGCCCGGGATACCCTCAGCTGTGTCGCTGACCCTCTCGAATTGAAACGAAAACCGCTGAAGGCTTGCGCTTCCGTGGGAGGGCACCGACCGCGGCCTCGACCTGGAAAGGCTGAGAAGTAAACAGGAGAATTACTGAGTTCTTCTGAAAAAGTAATATGATCAGGAGGTTTCTTTTTTTTTTTCCCACACCAATTTTCCTCGTCTCTGTTGCTCTGTGGCCGGTGTCAGGAGTCCACCTGTGTCGACAGGTTGATAATGGCGCAGGATGACACATCAGGACGCACTCTGCCACCTCACGCCACCCGGTCTTTTTTTTTTTTTAAAGCTTATTTTCCAAAAAAATAAATAAATGTATTAAAAAAACAAAAAAAGATAAATAAATAAAAATGGTGGTAGCATGCCTGAAGTATTTTGTGCTGTTGCCATGGTAAAACTTCTTTGCTTACTTAAAAGACTGTTCAAGACAAGCATGGGGGAAGAAGAGACCATGCTTGGAAATATATATATATATATATATATATATATATATATATATATATATATATATACTCTTGCTGCGCAGGATGAAGGACATCAGAGGTCATTTGCTGGATTCCTGCATGTTTTGCCTGAAATCGAGAAGGCTTGAGCTCCCGTGCGTGAATGAGCTTGAGTTTCTTGTGCTTTGGCAGCGGTGCATGCAATTCAAAAATAGCCCCCCCCCCCCCCCCCGCTTCCTCCCCTGTGTGCTCGGCGAGAACATGTCTCTTAAGGTGATGCCCTGACAAGGACACTGAGGCTGGCGGTAGACACGCCACTCGCCACGGAGATTGTGTGTTGGACCTCCTCCAAGAAAAGTTCCAGCTTTTTTTTTTTTTTCTTTTACACTTGAGCGAGCATCCATGTGTCCCCGGGGGGGGGGGGGGGGGGGGGGCCTTAAAGAGCAACTTAGCACCAGGCTGAAAAGCAGTGTTCTGCCACCCTCTGTGGTTGAAAAAAAAGCGGGTTGTTGAGCCTTTAACCACGCCCAGCGGCGATGTCACCGGGTCCTGGAGTCCACCTTGTGCGTCACTGCAGCGAGGTGGGAGGTTCCCTGGAGTTGGTGTTAAGTTACTCTGTAAACTCTCACATGATCATTTCATCGGGCATGTCGGATGCGTTTGCTGTTTTTGGTGTTATTTACAAAGGCTAGCATCTTACAGCCTCACATCTCGGAGAAAATTCATCCACTGTGGCCATGAGAAGTGGTCTTTCGAATCCACTCTGTCGTCGTAAATTGATCCCTCGGCATCTCGCGCACACCGCACACATCCGTTCCTTTTGAAAGCCATTGCTCCTGTGTATTGATTACACACGTACGGTCTTCTTCCCCCACCATAACACCACAAATGCCCCAAGGACGCCATTGACCCTGCTGCCGCCGCTGAAGTGGAAGTGACTGATGCTTCAACAAAACCTCTGACAGCGCAAATGGAGCCGGGAGTCTTTCAGCCCCACAGCCTTGAGCTCCTTTCACACCGCCTCCATTCCGGCCTGCGAGCGTTTCTTCTGCACGTCGGGGAAAAATTAGGCCATACCGCAAGTGAAACTGAAGCCGCGAATTCCCTCTCACATTGGCACCCTGGCTGGTTTCTCTGCCCCTGCGGTACTTTCTCGCCGCGACCCGAGGAGTGGAAACACGTCACGTCAAAGACCCGGGCCCCCCTCCGTATCAAAGCGTCATTTCCGTGGGCCGGTGAAACCAATCTGCTGCGGCGGCGGCAGCGGGGCACAGCGCCCGCGGCTTTGGGCTCATTGTCTCAGCCACTTTTGAATGTCACAAGCCGAGTGCGTGGGCAGACTGACAAAAGGAACCTGATGACTGCTCGAGTGCGCCTCATTTGCATATGTGCACAACGTGTCGTAGTTACCGAGCTTATTGAGAAATTTGTCAATATTCCAAGCAGGCCTGTTAACAGGGTTGCCAATAGCTCAAATGCTATTAATATTTCCATTTGATGTTGTGTATCAGAACATTAGTCCGCATCAAAATGTTTTTTTTTTTATGAGGTAAACAACATTCTGATAAAGATGATCTGGTAGAGAAGTAAAAGACAAATGGTGGTGTGTCGAGCAGCGCCTGCGTGTATTATTATGGGGAACGCGTTCCGGTTTCAACGCAGCACCTACTTATTTGTGCCTGTTTCATGCGGGGTCAGCTGACCCCCCCCCCCCCCCAATCGGTGTGATGACTGGCCATCCCCGGCCAGACAGCAACAGGAAGACCGTTCAGAAATGTTGCAATGAATGACAAGTGGTCCGCGTGCACCGTAAGCGAGAGGAGTAACCGTCACGTTTGCTTGGCTTGGGGGTGCAAATTGTGCAATATATAATGAGCACTTCAAATCCTATTTTTTTTTGTGTGTGTGTCCCTTTTACAGGTGTGCACAGGGGGACGTGGTCACGCACACGGCGTGGCTGAACCGGTCGAGCATACTGTACGCCGGGGAAGACAAATGGTCCGTGGATCCCAGAGTGAGTCTGGTGACCCTCAATCAAGAGGAGTTTACCATCAAGATTGAGAACGTGGACATGACGGATGAGGGCCAGTACGTGTGCGCCGTCCAGACAAGCAGTCGGCCGAGAACCACCTCGGTGCACATCCTCGTCCAAGGTAACGTGCAAGCTGCTGCGACTTCTTCTGTGCTTCTGAATGATAATAGCGTTGGTGAGAGTGCTTTATACTCAGGCTACGCATAGTCGCCATGAACGGGTTGCTTACTAGCGTGCGTATTAGTAGCATATCGGCTCTTTATTAGTCATTACAAAGCACTTATTAATGCCGCTAATGCAACTTCAGAGCCGGGGGAACCTGTGTGGGTTAATAAGTGACGCGCTACCATCGAATGGGGAACGTGTTCTGAGTTAGAAAGACTTCATTTAGTAGTTATTTGGACACTACTAACGCTTGAGAAAGACTATTCTTGTGGTACCACCGCCTCATAAGGCCCATACTGAGCAAAACATATTAAGCATACTTGCTATTAATGAATTAATAAGCAGTAATTAGGATGTTATTGGGGGGGAAAACTCTTAGATAATGGCCTAGTAGTTTTAGAGTATGGCATTATAACACTGCCTATTGACATGTCACATGCCAGTCTGGGTTTATACACAAGCATCGGCATCACACACACACACACACACACACACACACACACATTTTTGGAGTCTGATAGATAGTGTTAGTGTTATTGCTGCGCACCAGCACATGAGGGCATAAGCGAACAAACCAGAGAGTAAGAAAAAAAAAAAAAAAAACAGAACCAGACTGTGTGCTCTCTGTCTCGAATCTCATTTCCTCATTCGCTGCTCCGCCGGAGCAGTGAGGAGCTAAATGCCTTGCTCAAGGAGAGGGAGGGGAGCGTCCTGAGGTTAATGGGGAATACCAGATGTTGAGGCGCTTCGGCTAAAAATGATGCGGAGGTGCATCTCCATGGGGGGGGGGGCGCCGGCGAGGTGCGGTTCACTGCCGCCAGTCTGACGTGCAGATGATCCGTGCGCGCCGCTCATGAGATGCTCAGCGTCATAAAATGGGAAAGAACCACGTGATATTGTAAGCTTTTTCATTTTCTCTGCCAAGCAACACAACACACGCAGCAATAATGGCCCAGCGCAACGGGCCGAGCAACACCACCTGCCTTTTCAAACCACAGTGCTGTTAATTGACCCCCCCCAGCTTTCTCTTAATTGTAATTAAAGAACGGATGAAAAATGAACTGTTTGTTGAACTTGTGAAAGCAGAAAGGGTCGGTAACGGTCACTTTTACTCCCGGGTGCAGCCTCTGATCTTCAAGCAACACCTTTAATTGACACAGCGGAGAGCACGAGAGTTCATAGTCGTGCATATCCAAACGAAGCCAAGCGGCCCCCGCTCGCGGCCGCCCCCCCCCCCACAGTTTACACCTACGCTGCTCTGCATCCAGTGAAGAGGCTGACGACACGCTCAAGCTATGTAAAATGAATGATGGGTAATGGTAAAATATCTTCTTTACCTACTTTCACCAGCTGAACCAATATGGATTATTTAGCCAACATATACTGTAGATCTGGACACTATTTGGCTTCAGTGGACCAGCAGACCATTGCTTGGATGAGAAGAGGGGGATCTGGGGAGTCTGCCTCAGTGGGGCGAGTGGGGTCACCCATTGTCTCCTATTCTTTTCTGGCTCCTGACATCGTTTGAATCCCCGGCCCGTTTTACATGTACACGACACGAACCCCATCAAACAGCACGTCAGTAGCTTTCAGTTTATTGTTATCATTATTACACTTTTACTATGAGATGACTGCGACGAGTCGTATCACGGAACATTGCGTCTCAGATCCTCTGCAGTTTTCTAATTAGCTACAGCGCGTATTCCGTTTTAAGCCGTGCGCGTGCATACGCACTGCAGCAAGCAGGTCAGGTCACAGGGGCAGGAGTTAGCAGATATACATGCCTGCAGGCTTTGAGCGTCTTGCCA
Organism: Enoplosus armatus; assembly: GCF_043641665.1. NCBI lineage: Eukaryota > Metazoa > Chordata > Actinopteri > Centrarchiformes > Enoplosidae > Enoplosus > Enoplosus armatus. The sequence continues at coordinate 22,889,161 of NC_092192.1, read as the reverse complement.
TAAAGCACTTTGAGCGAGGGGGGGGGGGGGCTCAGATTATGGGTATTAGCGTTTATCTTTTCTTCTTCTTGAAGGCTTACTGTTTCGGGACTTGTCGGGGGGCGTTGGACTTCTTAGAAAGCTCAACGTGGAAACTTGAGGAATCAAAATCTGCATCGCAGTTGCCACACGGGCGCATTCATGAAGCCTGGAGATGCGACTTCATGCGTCCAATCGGAAAAAAAAAAAACCTGTCCATGAATTGCCGTCAGTCTGGATGATCGGTCTCAGGTTGTGTTCGGATGTTGTTTTGACAGAAGTATATCGTATTTATATACACACCCGAGAAGTTGAGAATTCATTTTGTTAACGTAAGTGACGCTTGTGGTGTCACCACCAGACTGTCATTACGGATATGCTATTTTTCACATGGTAATTCATTCACAGATTCACAAGAACAAACCAGCCGGAGAGATTTTTTTTGTGATTATAGGCAGTGAGATCAAATTGAACTCGGAAGGCTCCTAGATGACTGCATTTGCGTATGCGTGGCTGTTTAAAGCCGTGTGTAAAGTGTACGTGTAAAGTGTAAATTAACCAGCAGCTCTAATGACATGACCAGTGAAACCGGCTCTCATTGATGTCAAGTTTTGTGAGGGAGGTGAGCGCTCGTTTGTGCTTTCAGACTCGGGCATCGTGTGACATTTCCATATCAGAATGTCTATAAACAACTGGACCTACATTGTATTGAGTTGTGCACTTGCATTATCCCAAATATTTCCAACAGTGTTCAAAACCAGAGGAATCCTTCTCCTCTTTCTCCTCTTTCTATAGAAATGGCAGCCCTCCCTTTTCTTTCAGAATATTTGAAGAGAGGGTCTTGACGGCTCTCCAGCAGGAGCAGTCGGTCCCTGGAACCATGCCCGATCACAATAACTCATCTGTTGTCAAACCGCGGTGTCTGACTCAGATGACTCCATAGATTATTTACAGGACGTAAGAGCTCAGTGGAGTTACCCACAGAGTAGTAGAAAGCAGAGAGACCCTTGAGCTGGAGTGTTTTAGAGTCTAATCATCAATCCCTAGATTTTGTGCAATTAAACTACAAACACTTCATCACTTTATCCCTCTATTTTGATTTATTGCGGGCCTCGTTGATGAATATTGTTGGATTTTTGCATTTGTTTGTAAAAACTGATTAAGGGAAAAATAAGAAGTCCAACGGAAGAGGGGTCCTAAGTGGAGCCACGACTGCAGAGGCAGAGCTCAGTTTCCGTCCAAAACCAAACGTTTTATAGTCCATCCAAAAACCCGTGGTTTCTGCGCTGCCATTAAAGCATCGCACATGAAGAGGCCGCAGCAACATGACATGATTAAATGAGCGCCGGTCGGACCTCAAGCGGTGAAAAACAGTGCGGCAAGCGTGGCGGAAATATGGCATCTGTGTTTGTATTGATTTGAGGACGGTTATCGCCCCACACGGATCTGATGTTTTGTTCGCGTAAAAGTGATCACAAGAATTTTGATGGGGAGCCACAGTGTGAGGGCGGCGTTTTTTAAAGGCCTGGTCTAAAGCTTTGAAGCGCCGTTCGGGCCTCAACCCCCGGGGTGAGGTTTTAGAGAGAAATGACATGCAGAAAAAGGTCTGCGGGGACGTCGTCGTGAAATAATGCAGATGAAATGACAAACGGCTGCTGTCCTCAAACAACAAGTCGTGGCTCTGTGGCATATGCCGTAGCTGTCCGCCTACCAGCCCCAGTGTATTATCGTAATAAATGAACAGCGCAAAGCATTACTCATTACATCTCCACGTCGGCCCTCTTTGTTCGCACCGCGCCGCTCTGCAAGCATCCGGACCGCACGCCTGGCTCGTCACGTGCCGCTGTGACCCATCAATCACCGCGCCCTCCGATCCGCACTCACCCTCGCCCCAGCACCTTCTTGCTCTTCGGCTGCGCCTGCGTGAGGCAAGATGGCGGGTGTGCTCGGGGGAATTTTTGCGAATAAAGAGAGCAATTGTGAAGATCGGGATATGAATAAGATATCGGGGAGGTGTGCTGGGTTCGGTAAGTTAAAACTAAACTACAGTGGAAGCCTACAAAGACACATGCAGGTACACACTAGCCGTTTGTGGATAAAGAGATTCTGCCTCAGTACCCACCAGAACTGGCCAGTGCCATGTGAAGGAGGGTCAAGGCTTTTTCTTTCTTCTCATGAATGTGTTATGGGCTTCAGATGCCAGAGACTGCACATTGTTGTTCGGTTAAGTAGCCGCATGACGGAAGTCGAAGGCTGCCTGCAACCGCTGCCGTATGCGTAAACATCTTCCCACTATATCCAATAAACGCACTTAAAATGATGGATGAAAACCAAAACCTAATTGTTCATTGAGGCAGCCGAGGAGCACTTGAAAAGTAAAGGCCGTACAGTGTGTGGGGTTAGTGTGTGTGTGTGTGTGTGTGTGTGTGCCGCCGCCGCCGCCGCTCTCTACCAAACAGCACGAGGAATGAAAGTACTTGCCACCTGACTGAAGCCTATTTTCCAGTCCTCTAGTCTTGTAGCAGGTTGTGTAGAAAGAAAAAAGCCCTCCAGAATAGTCTATTATAGGTTCTTTTTTTTACAGCCCTCACAGGAAGCTTGTTTATCAAAACACTCTTGACTGTATTGTAGTAGTATTGGCCCTCAAAACATCCTGTTTGTCAGGGTGTCAGTCTTTCGGTGCCGAGCGAGATCAGCAACACTACGAGAAGCAGATTGCCATCAGAGGACGAATTCGCAGCGATGCGGCTGACCCAGTGACCTCTCCAACAACGGTGCCGCCGTCAAGCAGAAATAAAAAAGCGTCATGGCAGATTCCCATAAAATCAAGCACGGTCATGCTCGAGAGGATGAACACTTTCCGTTTTCGACTTTCGCGCTTTCTTTCTTCAGCTGCCACCCCCACATCAAAAGTGTCAATACACACTTGTGTCTCCCAAACTAATAGGCATTTTACGGAGCTTATGTTCCCACGTAGATCAACTGCGGCCTTATTTGGATATTTGACTTGACATGAACCTAAACATTTTTCGCCACGCTTGCGGCTCTATGGATGGCTCCGTGTCCGTCCGAGGTCAGTCCGCCAGACTCGAATGCCTCAGTCTCATATTGGATGAATTCCCATGAAGAATTTGGTACCAGTAACTATGGCGTCCAGGGGACAAATCCTGCTGACTTTAGCGGTCCCCTGAATTTGTCATGTAACACCACCTGCAGGTCAAATGATCCTTGTAAAATATCGCAACGTCTGCCGAATCGGTTGGCACGATATTTTGCAGAGAAATAATTGCAGCACATCATCCACCTCAACATTTAGGACCAGCAGGACCAGCTCTAATTCCAACTAAAGCAAAATCCTTTAATAATGTTTACTTGAACTGAAATTCCAAATGTTATGGCAGCTTTTTCGACAGCTTCATTAAAATAAATAGTGACACGACTGTCATCACTGTGTGATTCAGCCCTTTTTTTTTTTTCGTTTCTTCGCGTCCATCTCGAAAATTCCGCCTCGGGGTACGCTGAAATAATGAGAGATGTCCAGTGCACTGATGAATCCTTTCATCCCAGCTACGGTATACTCATTAATCCTGCTGCCAAAACATCACAGCGAAGTCTCCGCGATGTGCTGTGTGGATAAACGCTGATCCACGTGGACAGTGCAGGCTGTCCCCCGGAGCTGATAAAGATTTAGTGCACCTCGGCAAGGTGGGCCGTCTGGTCACACAGGGATTTGAACCCTGGCTATGTGGCTGAAAGGTGAGTGACCACTACACGAGTGATAAGGCTCTGATACCTCGGTTCACCTTTATAACTCAAGGACGTCAGTGGGGAGCTGTCAACTAAAACACTCTGCGGTAGCTGTTTACGCCGCTGTTTTTGTCTCACAGGATAGTGAAAATGTGTCCTTGTGTTCCATGAATATTTGAGAACGCTTCAGAGAAATCTACTACTTCAGTGTCGCATGGCAATACGATATACAGACGGATAGAATAGGTGTTGACTTCACAGGAAAAATGTTTGGCGAAGGAAGTACATTTTGAAGTATTTCAAACTTGCAGTTCAAACAGTTCAGTCTTCGGTATTTCTGTAGGTCGTGAACAGTATATTAGATGCATTTCCATTTCTACCATTCAGGGTTGTGTCGTTTTGTATAACACACTTGGCTTTGCAGTAGGCACGTTTGACTCGAAACCATCACACTGTCAGAGCAAACAAGGATTACGAACAGGATGGCACTTTATTCACGGTGAATCATAATTAGCAATAGCACCACAAAAGTGTTTGGAGAATTTCATAACCTTCCAGCTTGTATTAAATTAAATCTGAAACTCAAACCTTTTTTTGTTTTCGTTCGGCGAGCACAAGGTTCCGCCTTGGCCTCTTGCAACCGCAGCTAAACAGAAGCCGCGCTGACGCGCTCGCTGCATGCCTTTTGTCATTCATGAAGGGTAAATGGGGATTAAGCTGACATCCAATAAATTATTCATAGAGATTTTGTCTTACAAACAGGTCTGATGTGACTAAAACAAGTTAAACCACTGGTGACGCTTCATTCAGACGCTTTTAGTTGATGATCCTCAAATGTCAAAATACAGACGTGTCCTTGTTACTTTGAAATGGAAATGACAAAACGAGAGCTTGGACAGATCTGTCAGGAATGAAAAGGAAAGAAGGCAAGAAAAGCAAAACAAAAAAAAAAAACAATATTTATTCAGGAGAACCTAATAGTGAGTGTGAGGCATCCAGAAGAAATCATTACAGTCATATGCAGCCATCAGCCATGTCTTCAGATGTCCTGAGACGTGTTATTCACGTCCTGAGACATCCACAGACATATCTTCAGATGTGTTTTTATGATCTGTCTGAACACGGCACACAAAAACAGCCATCATTTGAATGCGCCTACCTTTGTAGGATGCTAAGAGCTACGGCAAAACCTACAATGTGTGGACGTATTATTACCCAGGAGACTGTGGTTTGAATCCCGGGCGGGACAGTGTTTGCTCTTTTCCTAAACCTCACTCATGGCTTTCTGACACGTGGTTAACGTTGTGAAACGGTCGCAGTTTGGTCAGGTTCCATCCCGGGTGCAAATAGCACTGTTGGCTACGGACACCCGGGTGCTTGTCTCTGCTATGCTATATACACCGGGTGTAAGTAGCCACATCTGCCTTAATAAGATACGCCAAGATTTGAGATGTAAATCTGTCATTGTGTAAAATAATAAATACTAATCTTCATTTTCTCTTTACTGTAGATTAAATACTAAACCGGAGTATTGACTTTCCCGAAAGTTGCAGCTTCAAATGCACCTTAACACAATACTCACAAGCCCGTATGTACGTTCATATAGTTATCGGTTGTTGCTACTGTATTCCTCCCTCCTCTCCACACTGGCCATAAATCGGTCTCTTTCTAATGTAGCTCAGTATCCCAACTGCGGGTTCGGGCAGAAGACCAAGCGAATTCCAGAGGACGGCGGAAGTCCATAGCGCGACACAATTAGGCGCAAATTCAAGCAAAGCCTTAACACAGTTTGAGGACTTCACACCAACCGTAATCTGAGGTTTTGCAGAATCGTCTGTTATGAACTTTATTCTTCGGCGACAGGGTTTTTCTAATGTGACAGCAGTAGATGGATAGATGGGGGACCAAATCCCCGGTCTTGGGGCTTCAGCAGTCTGTGTCGGACAAATCAAGTGGCTATTTTCCAAAGCTAGAGTTGCAAAATGCTAAATTTCTCCAGATACTGTTGAAGTAGCTTGGGCCTGACCTATCCTTTTAAGGTGGATTTATTTTCCTCAGCAAAAAAGGTTCTTTGGGGGCCGGGTCTAATTTATTTTAACCTCAAACTGCAGATGAGGTCATGGCCTGATGTATTTTTTTTCATTCCACGTTTAAAATGTTGTGGGGTGTCGACCAATTTGCTGATTGGCTGATCTCCATGGATGTCCTTGGACAGAATCCACCCCCCCCCCCAAAAAAAGGACATCTTGTCTCATTTCAAAATGACACGGTTTAACCGGGAACTGGGGCAAGGTGTATTCGTCACGATGATCATTAACATGTTGAGGAGGGAGGACGGTATGACATTTGCATAGTGAAGTCAAGGAATTATTCATGGAGTCGCACTGTTAATATGGGAATCCTGATATGTTCGGTATGCAGGGCAGAGTTTTGTCTTATTTTGAAAATTACCTGGGAATGCTCCAGTGGTAGATCAACAATAGTCTACATCGACATATCTAAACGATAAATACCTGTATGAGAATATATATATATATATTTAAATACAACCCTGACAGCACAAACACTGCGATTTTAACCATTTTTAAAAGCTCTGCATGGATGTGTCGGTAACGAGCAGCTCTCGCTCAGCTTTCTGTCTATTATTCCGACGGAAATTCTGATATATTGGTGTGACGCATGTTCCGAGGCGCTCCTTGCTAAGTGGGGACACAATATCCAGATGAAAATCGGCTCAAAATGATTTGCTGAATGGGTTTTTCTGTGTGACGGCATGGTCCATTTCAGGAGAGCTTCACTGTAGGTCCATATATATTCATAACAGTAGGTATGAATTGTGATTTGCTGTTAGAAATATTATATCCAGTAAAAAAAAGTAAATGATATTATGGTATCAGCTGCTCTGCACTCCCTCCACAGACTAACCGCTGACTTTCATCCATGCTGTTTTTTTCTTGCCAAAGACGTAGGCGCCATCTCCGTGGAGTTTTTTCTCATTTGGAAGGACGAGCCCTTTGATCGTATTATTATTAGAGCATTTCAGTGGTTCTTTTGAGCCACGTATTAAAACGGAGAGGGCATAACGAAAGGTGGAGGTTTACACTCCCGATTGTAACCACCTGTCTTCACCTTGGAGCGGCACTCTCGACGGCATTGGTGGTATCTTTCCTGAAAAAAAGTGCTCTGTGTTATAGATTTTGCTCCTTTAAAATTGCTGTATGAAGTTTAGCACCGGAGGAGATTATTTTACTCTTGATAGTTTCTTTATTTATGGGAAAAGCTTTTAGAGCGTCAGTGTCCTCGTTTTGCTCGTTTTGTTCGTGCCGCATGTGAACATTAAACAGAAATGAAACAGTTGTCTTCCCAGAGATATATAAGCCATTGGTTACTGAAAGGTTGCATCTTGCAGCGGTGCCGTTCCTCCCGTGCACCGCGTGGTAGTCAAGGTGCTCGCCTGACAGGATCTTTTTTCCGATAATTCACGTAGAAGACGGCTTGATTAAGCAGTCTGCCTTGAGAAAAAGACTGGTAGCCATGAAATTGTCTGGCTGCCAGCAAATCAATACATTTTGGCAGCTTCAGTTTATACGGCAGAAACTGCAAACACAGTACAGCTCAACTTGCTTCAAGACATCAATTGACTGCCAGTGCAGTAATCGTCGGGAGTTCTTAACAAGTGAAACGCGCATTGGAAGCAGGTGAAACTGCCTCGGCCCCATCCGGAAAAATTTTTAGATTCTTGCAGAGCATTATCAGAACGCAATGAGACGGGCTGGAGATGTGTTCACGGGTTCGGAAAAAAACACGTTTCCGCGGCGTGGTTCCGGATATTGGCCTCAGTGCACGGGGCGCCATTAAATCTGAGCGCCGGGAACCTTCAGACAGAGCTAGCGGTGCTGTCGATCATGCTCGTTCGAGCTAATCAGATGTCCCACCCGAAGACAAAAGCAATTTTCTGCTGTAGAATCCACATTTTACAACAAAAAAAAAACCCCTGCTTAGGCAAAATGAGTAATGGCAAGTTGGACAAATTCAGAGACGCGAGCCCTCACCGGAGTTTGGGAAGAGCTGGTGAAGGAGCCCCTGACCTGCAGCTTCCAGCTCGCCCACTCTCGCCTGTAATTGTATCCCCGAATGTACACAATTACCTCAGACTTGCCTCGCTCGTTCGGTATTTCATGCTCGGCTCCGCAGCATTTGGTTGTGCCGCTGAAGCAAGGAGGCGGAAAATTTAAAAGATACGAAACTGACAGTTTTGCCAACAGAAAAAAAAAAAGAAAAAAGAAAAGATTGCAATTTAACAGTATTTAGGCCACTTGTGGGCTGCAGACGCAGGCTATAAACACAACACTGACATAATGGCTGTATTCGGAACCGCCTACTAGATATTACAGACAAATACACACATGCTGCATGCTGTCTTTCATAGTAGTGCTGACACCTTGTAGCCTGTAATATGAGTGAAGGTTCAGTAGCTGGGTCGCTTGTTTCTCGCCTCAAAATGTGTTGGCGAAGCAGATGTTGGTGGAGGTGAAATAAGTGAAAGTTTACGTAACGTTGATGGCAAACCGCCGCCAGCGCTTTGCATTGCGGGACGCAGTAGGCGAGGTGGACCGCTCCGATGCGCGCTGGAGATTTTACAGAATCAGCACGACATCGGTTCGTACTGCTAGTATAGTAGGCGTGCATACATTACACACATTCTAAGAATATAGTCACATAGTTACTGGTAGACAAAGGTGCACTTTTTAGTTTAGCCAGAACCGACATTTGGGAATTTTACAATCCATGTAACATTTCCATCCCTATAATCAGAATGTATGATGATATCTGGGTTCGTGGAGTCGTTGGAATGTCATCACCTGTGAGGATGACAATAGTGCAATCTTTTTGCTACTCAGCGAAGTCACTGTGGGTGAGTTTCGTAGCTTGGTCAGTGGTGTGAGCCTCTCCCACCCCCCCCCCCCCCCGTGACCTCGGGGTGAAACTGCGCGAGCCCCCGAGCTTCATACCAGGGTTAGGGTTAGGGTACAGGAAGGAACGTATCTCACTCTCTCTGCTCCTTGTATTTAAATCTCAGTAACAGAACAGCTTTACTATTAGAATTAGACATTTCTGGCCCAAAGTCGAGTGGATTAAACATGACAGTGATTCCATTTTCATATCAACGTGATTCCCCTTTTATTGATTTGTGTGCTGCATAAAGAGGATGTTCATGAGTTTATGCTGTTTGAGGGAAATCGCTTTTGTTGTAGGGTGTAATTCCAGTCCTTCTGTTCAAAAACAACTGCTCCGGTGAAGCGCTCGCGTTATTCGTTAGAAATTTCTTTCGCCGACGATTCTTTGCATTTGAACGGGCAGGTTGAGCTTGCGCTGCGAACCTTCTCCCAGAGGAAAAGAACAGAAGCTCCTGGATCCCTCGAGCTACCTCTCCTTCACCCGCGCTACCTCTGCTGCGCGGCGCACCGGAGATGTCGTCGGTGTGCAGTGGGGCATGCGCGACTGCTGCATTTTAGTAGTCAATCAACTGCTCCCGAAAGGCAGATTGCCGTGAGATATGTCACATCTTTTTTTCACCCAACAACAATGACCGATTCTGTGAAAAAGGTCCCAAATACAACCAGTAAAGGGTTAACTAATGTACCCACCAGCACCATTAGCACTGGCTATTCCTCCTGGGGCCCTCCATGCACACTTACACACACACACTATATCCACCTAAACACAACAAACAGAACGGCTCATCTCATTGAATTCAACAGTCAGGCGAAACACATTTGTCATCCTCTCAGCAGACTTCAAGCGCAGAAGAACACATAAGTTGCGAATCAATGCACGGTCCCTCAAGACGTCGTGGAAAACGTTGATTCTTCTTCTTACATATGAATAGAAATTTAGAAATCGAAATTCTTAATCGACATAAATCCTTGTCAGAGTGGCCTCCTGACGTCGTAGAGTGATTCATCCCGTGCTGTCTCACGCGTATTAAAATACATTTCTACATTCTCTGCCAAGTGGGATTTCTACTTTCCGATTCCGATTCCGATTTGATTTCTTGCACCATTTTCCTAGTTTACACACACACACACACGCACGCATAATTCAATTATGCTTTTGGTTTTCTCAGTTTGAACCGATCTTTAGTGTTGTCTTGAACAATATGCACTGTGACCATGGCTCTGTACGGTTTTCTGTATTATACTTGTGTTTACTTAAGGTAGCAACGAACCTTCTCTCTCTGTTGCACATCCTGTTTGAGAATTGTGTTGAGCAAACGGAGAGGATAACCTTTCATGTAACTGTACTGTTTGACTGCAGTAACAAGGGGGCTGCTTTCTTTCAGGGGTGGCGGGAGTCTTTTCCTTCTCTAAATACCTTAAATTCCGTTTATTGAACGTGGAATAACTTAGAAAGCGATGTTCAGCAGCACCCAAAGTTATGTCCACCTTCGGCCGTCCGAAGGCCATCTCAAAAAGCTCTGAATAGCCTACTGTGATGCACTATGATTACATGCCCAAACAGTTTTAAATACAAGATCAACTTCGGATATAACCTGTGAAACTTTAGCTTGCAGCTCTGGCGAAGATGTTCTAGATGCTTTAGATGCTCTACGAGTCTGTGGTGGCCAGTGCTATCCTCTATGCTGCTGATTCTGAAGTATAAACCCACACTGTCGATTGCAGTCGAGCATTGGGACGCACAGCGACGCACAGGGGTCGACTACTCTGTGAAACCCCCCCTCGTGTTTACGCCTGTAAAGTTCCCAGAGGGCATTTGATATCGATACAGATGTTGACGGAGCAGTCATCATTAGACTTTTGCGTGACTCGCCCCACCTGGTAAACGCCCATGTCTGTCAAACCCCGTAACGCAGGCCGTCTCTTATGAATTCCCCCTCGCCCTTCTATTAAATGTACGCGTTTTTTTTTTCGTTTTACTTTCACAGTGCCACCGAAAATCATCAACCTGTCGAGGGATATTTTGGTAAATGAGGGCTCCAACGTCACCCTGATGTGCCAGGCCAGCGGTAAACCAGAGCCCTCCGTCAGCTGGAAACTCATCTCCTCCTCAGGTAACTTGTTTTGTCCGCAAGCTTTCTGCTATATTCACACTTTGCTACTTCATTTTCACTCACCGTCCGCTCTGCCTCCCCCCACCCCTCTGTGTTTATCGCCCCATCTTTGACTTTGTTTGACCCCTAGTGGATTTCCCGCTTCACTTATTACCCATCATTACCTGTTTCCACATCATCATTACAATGTAATTGTGTGCAGGAAAATAAACTGACCCTGTTGTTATTGGACTAATTAATTAGGATAATAGGATGGATGTAAATGTTGTGGAGGCACTTTGAATGACAGGATTAATGCAGAGAACATTAACACAATGTGAAGCATTATGCATGCGCGAGCATGCCACCGCAGCTATGTCCAAAATCGGGTTAGTTGCATTGTACATGCTCAATGGCATTTATTCCGTTATTCCTGACTGACGACTGAGCGAAACCAAGTGCTATTTCTGTATCCCACTGTGTCCTTGTTTCACTTAATCGGGCAAGATGCTTGCATTCATAATGAATTACATTTAAAAGCCAGAGCCTTTTGTGCTTTCATCTGCGCCGTCCTTTGTGTTTGTGCAGGGATCTGGGAATTGAAATGTTAATATGACACAAGTGTGACTGACCTGTCTGTAAGGAGATAAGCAGGGAGGAAGGGGCCATTGATTGGCTCCTGTTTGCGAAATGCTACATGCTTGTGCGTACATGACTGTGCAGGCTGTGTGGAAGAGACTTGGACAGCTATCACCAGTTGTTGTTGCTGTTGGACTGCTTTGTTTTCTTTGCTTTGCTCCGAGTGAAGGCAGTTGCCTGCTCCCAGTCACACCCCTTTGGGTCAAGGAGTCAAAAGCCTGGGGACTTTGATACCTAGAAAAACTGTGACATCGTTGAGGTTGGAGTATCTTCTTATCGACTCGTGCTGTCACTCTGTCATTTGGGTCCCATAAGCTCCTCTGTCAGCTGTGCGGCATTCATCACCAGCAGAACCCTGCAGCCTCTGTGCGAACAACAGGAGGCCGAGGCGGTTTCCCATCCGGCTGTAACTTGCTTGCCGTTGGATTCAATGCTTTGTCCACCAGACGGCCACCAATATTTATGTTACCCATGTTGTTGCACATCATAAATTCAACAAGTGCTCAAGGAGTTAATGACATTGCCCACTCCAGTTTGAGTGACATACAGTTTCTAGCAGCCAGTGAAACTTTATGTTTAATGAGTGAGTGTCTCAGGTTTCCAGACTGCTGCTGTATGCCTGGCATACTGAGCCGAAGGCAGCTCACTTCTTCTGATACAACACCTTTAGACAGGAGGAAAACCTACCGGACTGGGGTGTGGAGATCCAGCAGAGAGAGTTCTTGCAGGGTGCAAAAATGTAGCAGCAGAAAACCTGTGAATCTTAACCACCAGAAAATGACTAAGCACAGGGACTGTTTGATTTTCAGTTGTGGCCTTCTGTTATGTTTAATCAATCAAGCTTGTTAAATAGATCATCAACCCCAACACTATCCTCACTTTGACTTTTCCTTACCTTCTAGTACCTTGTATCAATGTCCAGCGGTTAAAATCCAAAACCTCCTGGACCAAACTTTGTTGAAACCTTAGTGCACCGTTCGTTTCTCTATAGCTCACTCACTTTCTGTTATATATAATAAAAGCGTGATGACAGAAAACAACCTGGCAGTATTTTTAACAAGCTTCATGCCAGAGATCCTTGTTCCTCTTACTTCGTGGCTCTAAAACAACATCAAACTTTCCCCGGAGTCGAACTCAGAGCGGCCGACTCGGGGAAAGCGTGTCTGAAGAAATGTCATGGTCTTGAGATTGAGTTTGTATTGCCCTCCGTTATAGAGGACATCTGACATTGCGTAGTCACTTGCCAGTGAGATTGTGCAAGAGGCTCTCCTCTTGTGGGCCGGAGAGAGCTGGGAGGAACAAGCTGACGCCTGTCAGGGTGGAAGCTGTAGAGAGCTGACATCACGGAAGAAACTGGATCTGTCCAAGGTGTCTACACCATAAAGTCAAATAATCAGCAGTGTTGCAAATCCTTTCAGGCTACTGTAAATTAATTGATTGAGTACAGACTTCAATTTGAATACGTTGGAGATGGGTGTACCAATGCTGTCAGGAGATTTGGTTTGGCAAGTTCACACTGCTAAAGATCGTAAAACAAGCCTGGGATTCTGCAGCCACCTTAGCGGCTTTTGTAAGGCTGTAATACTCATTGTGAAACAAACCAAACGGTTTCCATATAATTGTTTGGCGTGGCCCGGTAAATGGGACGTACAGACCCGTCTCGCAGCCTCTTAGTCATGCCATATTAGTTTACCCACCAGAGAGCTCCAAAACAACATGCAGCACTCCATCTGCACTTGCGTTGCTGTAGGTTCCGAGCAACCTCGATCCTGTACGCTGCCCAAAATACACATAACCAGCTATTATTGTGCTTTGTCATCTCAGCCAGGGATAGACATCGCTAACTCACTGGACTGCTGATCCTCTATCCCGGGCTTCCAGCAGGAAAAGATGCTGAAGGCGCCTGCTCATTGTCCTGTCGCCTCATGAAAACATTGCCAGATTTCATGGGTTATCCACAAAAATGTCCCGGGGAGATGAAGCAGTGTAACCTACTTTCTCCTACAGCACTTGTGATGATTTTAGATCCCCGTACTAGTGCACTGTTTTGAAGGGCAAGCTTCATAAGGAAAGGCTAATTAGTAACCATGCGTCCTCCACTGCATGACCCCCTTTCCCACAGCACTAAATACTGTATTTTCCATTTTCGTTTTCTTCTGGCCAGTGGCATTGGAGTTAGTAGTACAGATCTGCTGGAACAAGAGCCCATAAAGTGGAGGCAGTCCCCCCTTCGCCTTTATATGTCTTCAGGAGGGGGATTGTCAGCTCAACCCCGCTGCCTTTTCTGGCCTTCAAGCAGAGCAACGGCCACGACTCACGGTGTTGCAACTTAACGGTGGTCATCTGAACCTGTGGTGACTTATTGTAATACTGCCGTACTTGGGTTTGAAGGTGCACAACGCAATTGATTCTTACTCCTGTTGTGTTCTTGTCAGATGTCGATCTGGCATTCATCTCATTATCACATTCCGGTGTGTACTCGCACAGCAGCTGTAGGAACGGCTTGATGGGGAGATGGAGTGATTACCAGTAGGGAGTCAGAGGAGTGAGGGCCGCTGACTCATTAAAAGGCAGCGATGCATTGTGTCTCTGGAGGGTTTTGCCTTGCTGCTTTATGTGGCTAAACATAACATTAGTTTGTGCATTAGAAACCGTCAGCTCTCACTGAAGTCATTAGGGCTTCTCCTCACACCTTCACTGTATGCTTTCAACCCTCAGCTCATCGGCATTTTAGAATGGCGGGCAATATGTCATTACTTCATCTGTCCGTTTGCTTGCTTGTCTTTGCCCACGTTATATATATATAGTGCATCTCAAGGTAGATGGTTTTTATATTTGATATGCATTGGTGTTGTGCATTCCAGATGTTTGGTTCCAGGCATCTCTGAGACACGAGTTTGAAACAGAGTCCCGATCCACCACATAACACGTGCGGCTTCTATGCACGAAGCCGGTTCTTTGGGTCATTCGGTTCTGGTGCTGTGACCTGATCATGTTGTGGGGCAGTGGGACCTGTGGCACCTGTCCTTTTCTGCAGGAGGCTGCAATCTGTCGAAGGGTCCCAGCTGGTCCTAGACACTATGGACTCTTGGTTCAGCCTCACAGGGACCACCACAAGGCCTTAATGGCGTCATTATAGCCGTGATGGTCAAACAGCGTTTGAAGCCCATGACACATGACAGTGACAGTCAAATGGCTGTGTTAAGTTAATATGGTCCTTTTTTTCCATTCCAGTGCTGTCTGAGAGTACAAAAAAAAAAGGACAAATGGTGCCCAATTAGGAAAAGCTGCTCATTTGCTTTGTTCTCTTGAACAGCCAATCAATAGCCCATGAAAGCGACAGAGGATGCTTACCCTTCTTGCACCTGAAAAAGGGAGAGTGAGCCGGGCCTCCTCGCCCCTTTCCTAATTGTGACTCTGTGTCAGGCAAATAGTGAATTAGTGAGCGAGACAGAGGAGGACAAGGCCTGACCTCCGGGCCAGAGGAGGGGGGGTGGGGGGGATGCGTGTTTCCGAGGTGGAGCCACTCAGCTATCCCTGGGAACTGTTGTTGGGGAATCTCATTAACTGGATCCCACAGCTGGCTTCATTGCGTCCTGGCCCCCGACGTGAACGGCGTGGCCGCGCTCTTCCCAGACCTCCTGAAAGGCGCACCCTGTCATAATTGCCGATAAATACGTTTTGACGTGGGAGGTGATCGAGCCGAGTCATTCCATGGGTCAAATGACCGAGTATTTTTTTTATAAAAACTGTACTACTGCAAAATATTGTTTGATGAAGTCAAACAGTGGTAGTGTGACATCCTAGAAAAGGCAAAAAAAAAATGTACAGGCTACATTGTAGATTCCTGTCTTATGTGTAAATTTGGACAGCAACTTGCAATCGCCACCCTAGGGTGCCCACCGTGTATTTGCGACATCAACGGTTAAACTCTGGTTTCTTTGCATTTCTCTTGCGTCTCTCATGTTTTTTTCCCAAAGGCGTTTTCCAATAAAGCAGAGGCCTTAAAAGGAATCTTTTATGGAGACAGTTCATATCACAAACTCTGATCTCGGCTCTGCATCTGTGCACTGCGAGATAGCCACGGAAATGTGTGTGTGTGTTTGTGTGTGTGTGTGTGTGTGTTTGTGCAGCATGTGGCTACACTTCTGCCAAGGCTGAGGTTTTGTGCACCGAACTGATTGAGAATTTTTATGTAAAACAAGCCTCTTTTTTTTTTTTTTTTTTTGCCAGCTCCACTCAAAGGCATTCTTTATTCTAGCGCTCATCTCAGCCCTCCTCATGATCAAAATGTACGCAGTGACTGGTTTGCTTATGTTTATTTATCTCTTTAAATCCATATCGGAGAAAGTACATTGAAATTCATAGTGGACACTTTTCTTTGCAGGCTCCCAACAAAACTACCAAAACTGCAATTCAGGGATGTCTATTGGTTTTAGTTTAGTGTGGGATAAAAATGTAAATAGACTTGCGCCAGCTTGAGAAGCTGTCGTTTTTGATTTTCCTCATGCAAGATAAAAGACAACCGTGATTCAGTCTTTTTTGTTGTTGTTGTTGTTGTTTTTTTAGGGGCCGGCCCCTCTTGGAATTGCCAATGTTCTTCTTCTTCTTCTTTCTTCTTCCAACCAGGAAATCTGCCTTCCCCTGCATGAAAATAAACGAAACTTTGCACATAGGTCCAGTCCTATGCCGGACTTCGTTGACTGGCGTTGTGGGCCAATGGTCCTGATGGTTTAGTTTAAAACTTTGAAAATGCAGAAACGTTCAGACGCTTCGAGCTGGCAGCAGTTATGTTTTTTCTCGAAAAACTGTAAAATGTGAGGAAACGGCAACATTTTGATGTCGCAGCAGACGTGGTGGGGCAAATGTCAGAATTGTAATTTTTGACAGCGTTTTGAATAATATCCCCATTGCACTCAGTGGAAATAGAACATCAGTTTCATCGCTTATGGAGCGACCAATCTTTTGTAAAAAAAAAAAATAAATAAATAAATTACAGGCATCTCTATGTTGCCTAGATGAAGTACACGAAATCTAAAATCTGCCTTCACATGCGTCGACAGCTGTCGCTGCAAAATGCCCGGCATCCTGGTGACTGCCGGATTCACGCTGCGAAGCCCATCCGTTTTTTCTCACCTGGCAGGTGGCTCAGCACAGACCTGACCTCAAAATGCCCGGCTCAGTGCGGCAGCTATAAGATGTTTGTTTTTCTCTCAAATTGTTCGCTTTCAATCTGCTGAATTCTATTCTGCTATTTATTTATTCCCACCTTGAATCTGTTTCGTCTCCAGTCTTCGACTGGGGGCCTGATAAGCGAGCTTGGTAAGAATGCACACTGTCGCGCTGCACAGTTGTCACCCTGACTCGGAGGGAGAGAGAGCAGCGGAGCAGAGCAGGAAATGTCCCGGTGTTCGCTGTAGTCCAAACTCCTGTTCCAGTATCTCCCAGCTGCAGAGCAACTCTCCTCCAGCCTGGAGCCATTCAGCATGAGCCCAGCTATTGCGAGCACTCCGGGGTGTTAAAACCAGTGAATTAAATAAATAAAGATCCTGTGTGTGTGTGTGTGTGTGTGTGTGTGCGTGTGCGTGTGTGTGCATAAAGATTGATGATTTCAGGCTGAAGCCGGGGCTCGCACACAGCCGTGACCCAGCTCCCCCCTCACCTTTGATAGATAGATGGCTTTAGGGGCTTGTGGCGGATCAGAAGTGATCCTTGGTATCTCCCGCGGACCGCACAGCCTGACTGCAAAGTTTGCCGGCCGGGCCCGGGCCCAGCCGACGCCCCCCCCGATGCATTAAGGCAGTCGGAATGAACGTGCACATGATTGAATTCGGCCCAGGAGCAATAAAAGTTTTCCAGATTTGCACAGGCCCGGTTTGCTCGGAAAGATTCATTTGAAGTTGGGGCTGGGAGGAGTTGGGAGTCGTAGCAGATTTTTTTTGACCCTTTCGAAGGTGAAAGAAATCATTTGAGTACTGGTGTGCCATGTCAGGACCATTTTAGATGTTTGTGGGAGTGATAAGGTTGGCACCTGCTTAGCTTTAGTCTTTTACATTTACACTTTTTTATTCATGCGCCCTCTGAGCATGCAGAGGCTACAGTAGATGTGTGCAGTTACCATGCTAGAAATGCATTTTAATCGTCACTGATCTGCCGATGTACAGCTATGCACCCCGCGGTTAGAGTGCACGGGGGAAATTAAGACTCACCTGGAGGAAAGCATGAATGCAACTTCAGCCTCATGTGGCCGAAAGGAGTATTACAACAACAGGAACCCCTGGAAAAATGGATCCCGGATCCTTTTATCCTCTCACTCGCCTCTCAGGGCCTCCGTACTTTGAGAATAAATGCTTCCCATTGCTCCCCCAAAAATCACATTGTGAATCATCTCGAAACTTGCCTTTTACCTAAGAAGGAGAGTTTTGTTTGCCGGATCAGTCGTACGGCCCCTAGCCTCGAAGATGTTTGAAGCTCCGGGGGGAAATACAGTTTTCGAGCTGCTCGGTAATAATTCTCAATTTAAGAGTTTATCTTTCATTTCTTTCATTTTATTAATGTGTTCTTTCACTCTCTGCTGCAGCCATAGGCCCATAGGCAGAGGGCACAAGAGGTGGGTGGGCACTGGCGTTGCCTGTGTCTGCTAAGTTTATCTTAGTCCTGTATTGTAAATCATTCTTATGTGTAGGTTCCTTCCTTCCTTCCTTGTATCAGCGAAAATTTAGTCCCCACCAAGATGGGGGAAAATGAAATGCGGAAATCACAGAGGAGACAAAAAAAAAAAAAATGGAACTACACCGAATCATGTTTTGTGGCAGGATCACTGACGTTAATAACAATTTGACCATCGTTTTTATGTCACACGGTAAATTGTACGCACATTGCCATCAGTGGACTATTATACACTGAAATATGTTGTTTTTTGTTTTTTTTTTATTCTCTTGATGCGTTGTCGCAGGCTCAGCTCCTTGCTACTTTCCATCCTGCTGTCCGTGGGCAGTTAGAGGTGCCAAAACACTTTAAAAAATAAAAATAAAAAATACAATTAATACAAATGCAAGTTTGATTCATCAATGATTTATGGAGCAATCTCGCTCTCTTTTAGCCAAACAACTGCATTGGACTCTTTCTGTTGGAGGGGAATGTGTGTCCTTCAGTAGGTTTTTTTTGTTGTCGTTATTGTTGTTGTCGTTTAGCGCACGGCAGCAGCAGCAGCAGCAGCAGCAGAGGCGTGACTCATCCCCTCACGTTCACTCACATACCGTACATTCCTCATAGCTTCGGCCCTCGCCTTGCACCGCTCGCCTGCTCCTGCAGCGTCGCCGACACACAAAGGGACTTGTGGAACCGCGAGATCAGCAGCAGCAGCAGCAGCCATGGTTTTTCTTTTTCTTTTTTTTCTTTTTTTTATATGGATCAAATCTAAACCGCACTGTCACAACGGATTCTCTCCGCTGGCGAACCTCTTCAAAAGAAGTAAAGCCGCCTCCTCGCACCGCCGCAATACGTAGAACCCCGAGCTACTGTATCTCTGTGATTCTCTTTTTTCCCCCGCTCGTCCCCTTTTATGTTTGTTTCCTTCAAAGAGGGTGATGCATCAAAGGAGGCCTGGCACATTAAGGAATTCCATATGCCGAAGGCTGATAATCAGTGGGAAATAACTATCTATATATTTACCTCGCGCCGCCGCACAGGCACGGTTCAAGGCTCGAGCAGCGGCGGCGGTCGGGGGGGGGGGGGGGGCCCTCCCTGTCTTTTTCAAACGAGCGCGTGCTCTCGCTGTGTTTCTGCAGTTCACAAAAGCTTTTGTCGCTTCTTCTTCAGCACATTTCACTCCCAGCCACCTTCCCCTCCAGACAACACTGGTAACGCCATCTCCCACTCCCACTCCCTCTTCGGTACACAGCTCCAATCTGCCCCCTTCTGCTTCTATTTCTTCCTCGGCCCCTGCTTGGATTCATCAATTCAAATCCTACCTCGTTCTACCTTCTCCTTAAATGCTTATATCCCTCAAGCATCTGCTCTCCTGCCCCCCCCCCCCCCCCCCCCTCCCCCCCAATCTCTGTTCCCCTTACCTTTCACACAAATATCTTCCTCTCCTTTCATTTTCTACTCCATTTTCTACTTTGTGTGAGGGTGGCATTTCAGGGACACAGAAAAGGGTACATTATCTTCTGCAGGCCTCTCCCGAGACTTTTTTCTTTTCTTTTGGCTTTCTTCTCCCAGCCACCTTCTACTGCCTGGCCTCCCCGATGCCCTGCCATGTCACTTTGATGGCAGTGCAGGACGCGGGTACTATCTCGCTAATGATTCGGTCACAAGCCCAGCGAGTCCCCTTTAACAAAGACTCAGAGAAAAAAAACATTAGAAAGGCAGCTCAATTGTAGAGGCTGTCCTAGGTGCAGACTTGGAGAACTTGCACAACGCCACGTCGTCACGCTGTTGTAAGTTGCGCCGCTCCTCGTCAACACATACCCATTAAAATGGAAGAATGCTATAACGAGGGGCTCTTTGTGTGTTTCAGAGCGGGGGAGTGCTGTGTAGTGGGCACTGAAGTGTCCTGTAAACCCTTTTTGTTTCTGCGGAGACAACATTTGTTCTCGCGCTGGTGCGCGCACGAAGAGAAACATCATTCTCTGGCACACACGGCGCACGGTCGGAGCGACCACGAGGGGACAGACCAACGGGATAATGATAATGATTTGTTAGTTTCATTTATAATGACGGAAAATCTGGCAACAAAAAGAGAAAGAAAGCTTAACGTTTCAATGAGTGATGGTGGAGGTGAGTTTATGGAAGCGAGGCGATGGAGGTGAAGGGTTGCAGCCTCTGATTGCCTTAGCCAGTCGAGGCCCTGGAAGGGTGTATGTTGGACGGGGAGGTCACGACGAACCGCAGAAGAAAGAGGCAAATGTATTGACTGGTTTGCAAACACATGTGTGGAAGAGCGTGGGGCATCCTGGCTGGATAATAAGGCGGTGGTGACATAATAGGATGGAGAAGTTGTAAAATACATCCGTTTTTTAAGATGTGGCAACACTGTGGTTAAGGTCTGATTTAGGTTTAAAGAGTGAGGTTTAGACAAACAGTGTGGCTACTTCGTTCAGGTGAAGGGGCCCTGGTCGTCATGGTTACAGCAATAAACGAGGTTTGTTGAGGCTCGGGAGCGATCACGCTGGTGGTTAGAAGAGAAGCCGGCGTCTGACGGCTGCCCGCGAAACGGGAAACAAACAGCTGTCTCCTGGGCTTTCCAGCCAGTTTGTGTTGACGATGAGTCAGTTTCTCAAGGCCTCAAATAAACACCAGGGCCCCTTTGTGTGTGCTGATGTGGGGGCGGCTGAAGGCCTGCGAATTTCACCAAACAAACCCAAAACAAAACAAAAAAAAAAAAAGACGATGAATAAATTAATACTTACCTTTCACCGTTTGTGCCCGTGACACCGTAAACACATAGCTGATCTGCGCTTGTGCAAAAGTGCCAGGCTGATGCTTTCTTGCAATTTATTTCTTTCAAAAGTGGGAGTCAAGCTTAAATGTTCGGTGGTGGATTTGGGGGGGGGGGGGGGGGGGGGGGGGGTCACGTAACGTAACGCTGTGACATTGAATCCTTAGGAATCTTTTCAAATCCATGATTGAATCCGTTTAGGTTACGCTCTTAAATACTTGTGTGTAACTGAAGTTACAAAAGGCCAAAACTGGAAGCGTCAAAGATCCAGCGTCTGTAATCGCGGCTGGCTGAGACTTCCAACACCTCTTGAAAGATAATGAAATGAAGTTGTGGCGTTGTGTTGAAAATGTGCCTCTCTGGCCCGAGTGCAGACACACACCGGCTTCGCAGAGAGTTTAAGTCAGGGAAACTACGACAGTCTAAATAACCACCTCGCCCATTAAACACAGGGCCGCTCTGCTGTCTAACGTTTTCCTCCCAGCTTCACATAAACGGGACGGAAGCGCAATAAACTCTTTAGCCCCCGCGTTTCCTACGGGGCGCCGGGCCTCCAATTAGTGATAAACTGCAGGAAAGCCCGCTACGGTGGGAAACAAGACGAGAGGGTTTATTTTAAAGCAACACAAGCACATCGTCCACAAAGCCAGCGGAGAAACGTCGATTTAATGCGTCAGTCCGGGCAGACAGCTGCTTACGCTGATGCGAAGCTACCTGCCATGAGGCCGTCTTGATGAACTTTTTTTGACCAACACCGCGGCGTCGTCTTTTGAGAGAACGGAGTGGCGCCGGCAAAAACCTACGCGGGTCCTCCTGACACCCCTCGTCAGGTGGGCGGCGTGCCGGCGAGGACTTCTCCCCAGAACAGCCGTCCCGTGTGCAATCCAGCAATGTGCCAAAAACCCAGCAAAGTGAATCCATGTGCAATTTATTACTGTCACCTACCAACATCTTGGGAGGAGGCTTGAAGTCAATTACGTCTTTTGTTCTTTACGTTGAGTGCTGTATTAAGTGTCTCTGTCAAGCGTGTCAAATTGATACAAGGGAAAGGAGTGGGCACCCCCCCCCCACCCCGTTCATGTTCTCATATCTCAGTAGCAGTCCCGGTGTGCTCACAGGCTTAAGAGACACATACACACAAAAAAAGAGCAGAATCTGAAAGTTCCTGACAGACAAGTGATAATGAGTGGAGGGGGGGGGGGGGGGCTGAACAAAGCACTAATCACCGAGTGTTGGAGCGTCCTCTGAAAGGTGTCAGTGAGCTCAGGAACCCGGCCTTTGTGAGCGTTGAAGGGAACAACACAGACGCATCAGAGGCAGACGTGGAATTGGGCTCATGTCTTGATATTTACTCGTGTAAAGTTTTGACACACGTGTAGCAGTGTGAATTTTCGCCTGTCATACCAGATCCGGGAGAGAATTAACCGACTCTGTCACGGCTCCTGCTGCTGCTGCTGCTGCTGAACTGAGATCTGTGATTTTTTGCGTTGTCTTTTTGGTTGTCTTCATCTAGTGTTTTGGTTGTGTGTGTCTCCCAAGGCTCTGGCTGTCTTTAAAGAGTGTCTCACTGCGGTTAATCGGGTCGGTTGGTGGAGATTTTTTTGTTAGTCCCGTAGGGCGACGCTAACTTCCGGGTTGGCCTGCAAGAATCCGTCACCCCTGCAGCACTCCACGCCAGAATAACTGTTAATGCAGAAAACATAAGGATCAACCCCTTCCTCCTTTCTCTCAGTGTCACGATTACTGTCCCGGAGGCCACGCAGGGACACGCGGCGTGAAAAAAATGACAATCAAGGCCGCAGCTGCTGGCTGGCTGGCTCTATTAACTCTGAATGACCGTCTCCACTTTCTCCCACTTTGTGTGTGTGTGTGTGTGTGTGTGTGTGACCTTTCATAGGGGACCTGGCATCAGACGATGAGTACTTGGAAATCCCATCTATCTCCAGACAGAGAGCCGGGACTTACGAATGCACAGCTGTCAACGATATCGACACGGATGTCCAGACCGTAGACATCACCGTCAACTGTGAGTCCACCGCTTTGGCTGAGGAATGGGGAAACATTTTTTTGAATAAAATCATTGGTCGATTTATCAACGAGTCTATCGACAGAAAAAAAGCCCGTCGGCAGGGATGACAATCGTATGATTATTTATCAAGCAAAATTTGCCAAATTTCCTGTTTCCAGCGTCTCAAATATGAGCCTTTGCTGCTTTTCTCGGTCTCATGTCATTGTAAACTGAAAGCCAACAAGTAGCTGGACTGTCGGCCAGTAAAACAGGCGGTTTGAAGGTATCGTGTCGGGGGGCCATGGGAAATGGTTCGGGGATTTAATCGGGTAATTAAAAAGAACAATCAAGGTATTCATTGAAAACAATTAAAAGAATCATTAGTTGCAGCCCTACAAATAAGCAAAAGCATTAGTGGAGGACATTCAGAATGTTTCAAATGTAAATATCGCAGCTTTGAATGGATTTTCCCAGGATCCATTCATTTATTGACCCTGGGTTGAACCATTTTCTAAATTGCAGTGGGGGAAAAAGAAAAAAAAAAACAGCTGCTGAAGAGGACCTAGAGCTGATTTTAGCTGAAATTTTTGGCTGCTTCAATCTTTATTTTTAATTCAATTTGGCATGATCTGTGTTTTTTTGTCGTTTGCTTTCCCGTCCGAACTATTGCTTGCACCCGTTCAAATGTACTGTTTCGGAGTCCGGGAGAAGTGTAGAGCAATTAGTTTGAGCCCCTTTTTACGCCCCCATGCCTTTTAACGGTGCTATTCTCAATGATGATCCTTTTTACTCCTTATCTAGCCTTTTCTTGGGCTAATTTTGATAGAGAGCTGAAAATCTTAATATATTTCTTTCTTTCTAAAAGAAATATGCTGAGAAACTGCTCAAAGGGCACTTTCCAAGGCACAAAACAAGCGAAAAAAAAAAAAAAACAGAACAAAATGTGAGAATTTGGGGGCCACATGAGCACTATAGCTGAATGCTGGACCAATGCCCACATTTTGCTCAAGCGGGCTAACATGTTGTAGCGTCTTCGCTGCAGGGGAAGGAGAGTTGGATTGTATTCAAATCAAAACCTGAGCAGTTCATTCCTTCACACCACGCTGTTTCACCAGTGTCATAAATACTGGGCGGGATTTGAACTCCCGATTCCTGTCCCACTCATCGCCCTGATCGCGGTGCACTGTGTGTGTGTGTGTGTGTGTGTGTGTGTGTGTGTGTGTGTGTGTGTGTGTGCGTGTGCGTTGCAGATGCCCCAGCGGTGTCAGAGGGCAGAGATGTCGGAGTGACTCTGGGCCAAAGAGGAGTGCTGGAGTGCGAGGCTGATGCGGTGCCCGAGGCAGATTTTGAGTGGTATAAGGACGACAGAAGGTAATCGTTTTTTGTTTTTTTTAATTTGCGTTGTCCATGTGGCAAATTGTGTGTGTGTGTGTGCCATCCCTTTCCACAGTTGTTGACGGTTATTGATCAGCTGCCAGTCATGCAGGAATCCACACAGAACAGAAAATTGGTCCTAATTATTAATGACATTATTATCATGGCGCTCGGGCCCATAGGTCATTACAGGCGAACGACTTTGAAAGTAAAGAATTGACATGGTTAGTTGCTTCCACCGTCCGTCCATGAATCATTTCTCTCTGCCGCGCAGGATCTTCAGCGGCTTCGACGGCATGGAAATAATGAACACCGGCTCGCTGTCGAAGCTGACGTTTTTCAACGTGTCCGAGGTAGATTACGGCAACTACACCTGCGTCGCCATCAACAAACTCGGGAGCTCAAACACAAGCTTCCTCCTCTATGGTGAGTACAGCGGGCCTGTTGCATTACAGGAAGGGACGTGAGCTTTTTGGGGGGGGGGGGTTTTGAAACATGAAAGTGTCCCTATTTTCCGACTGCATTCTGTCGAGTAAACATACAAGGATGAGAACTGAAATAAAAGAAGCCACAGTTTGGTTTTATGTGATTTTATTAGTACTGCGGTTGTTAGCTGGTGGCGAGATACTGTGGCATCCTATTAATTCAGGTATGCCTTAAAATACCTTGTCAGAGCTTCCTGGCTGGCTCCTCCACGCAGATGAGAGGCATAAAAATGTTTTACTGGTGCTGCTCTTTCAAAGTGTTCAGTGTGTATTGGACCTAATGGCTGGCTCAAATTCTGCTAATATAGAGAGTAATTTGTGAAGCTCCCTGTTTTCACAGTAAAAAAAAAAAAAAAATATATATATATATATATTGGGGGTGTCATGTGAACCTGCAGCTCCAGCTGCAGTGGGCCTTCCAACCAAGAATAATCACATATCACCAAAACGTGCCGCTAAATATCATGTATCATAATCTAGAAATACTGCAGCGTTTCAGCTTTTGAGATTGACTTTTGATGCCACGATGTAGAAGTCCACTCAGCAGCCTACTCTTGGTGCTTTTCACAAGTGTTGTCAATGACATGTTGCTCTGTTCCATCTGCCCCCCCCCCCGGTGTAGTGGTAATTGAACCCACTAGCTCAACGCTATTGCAAGGTTAGTATTCGGCGCCAGCATGCAACTTCAACTTGTCTTGCAATCGAAAGTATTAACTGCATGCCGGCTACGCGACACATCATTGCCATTTTCACAAACTGGGAGTTTAGGCCGCGGTGTCGCCGAAGACAAATCATCCCCCGAGCTCTTTGATCCTGTCGGAATTGTACTGCAACACTTTGATAACCATTTGCTCTCTTCCCGAATTGACACGTTAACAAAAAGCGGCGTCTCATTGAAGAAGGAGAACGGCGGAGCAAACCGCCGCGCAAATGTGAACGCGAACTCCTTGTGAAAATGGTCATCGCCGCCCAGTCCGCTCACCATGTTTCATCTTTCTCCTTTGCAAACCTAACTGCTTGTCTGACGTGTCTCCCCTTTTGCTTTTTGCATGCCCTTTTGTCCAATGTAAGTATTCCCCATCTTTTCACTTTTACCATTTGTGCATGTGTGGTTGTTTGTGGCCAGTCTCGTTGTTGTATTTCAACTGTGCATCCTGCACGGGAAGGAGTGAAAGACAGGAAAACCCAGAGCCCTCACTGCAGAAAGAGTGATAAACAAACACAGAAGCTGTGGCGATAGTGCGGGGATAAACACCTCGCCCGTCTTGTCGTGTAAACGTGTCCTTGTGACGGGTGGTTGCAGCATCTTGTAAGCAAACCCACTCTGTTAACACAATTGTATCATTGGCTTTGATTCTGACTGCGAGTGAGCGTCATTATTCTAATTAGCCATATGCAGGATTAGGGATAATCCACTGTGGCAGAGTAATTGGATAGATGCCCCAAAGGAAACTGTGGTGAACTCGTGGAAATCCAGGGGAAATGAGCAGTCATTGTGTTCCAAGCTTCAAAGTAAAAAGTTACAAATTTGTCCTCAATCCTCATACAATGCAGTCATTTAGATGGAACTTGCCTCATCCCTGAAAAGAGCATGATGAAAATATTGTGCGTTTTTACTTTGCATCACAAAATTGTATTCTAGCAGCAGGTTCCTGGGAATTTCGTAAAACTGTGCAAACACTGTCACGCTGAGTAATACTAG
This sequence comes from Enoplosus armatus, assembly GCF_043641665.1. Taxonomy (NCBI): domain Eukaryota; kingdom Metazoa; phylum Chordata; class Actinopteri; order Centrarchiformes; family Enoplosidae; genus Enoplosus; species Enoplosus armatus. Next base: position 22,862,695 of record NC_092192.1, on the reverse strand, counting down.
AAGGCCACAGGTGCATTAAGTTACTGAGAAATCTGGGGGACATAAGATGCGTAAGCACATGTCTCCATTGTGTATTTGAATGTACCGAGGTCGTAAGGTCGATCCCTGATGAACAGGAACCAGCTGAACCAGTTTTATTAGACGGGGAGATTTACTTGATCCACTTGAGATCATTGCTGGCTCCTCGTTCGAGAGCGTGCCGTCACACTGTACGTTCTACACGTGCTTTTACGCCGTATGCACTGTACTTATTATCCTGTAGTCAGACGTGGACAAATATGAACCAAAACGTCACGGAGATTAGAACTGCATAGTTCCCAGCTCTGGTTTCCTGCGTCCATCCTCCATTACCGTCCGAAAAAAAATTCACGCGTCCATATTCAGCCATGTCTGCTTGAGAAAATATAGTATTCACAGCATGATGCTCGTCAATTATGCACTAAGGTTGATCAACGCACGCCTCATCAATTACTGAAATAAACTATTTTACAGATGCTGGCAGATTTGGCTTCATAGGCTAATCATTGCGAGCTGATAATGATGTCAACCAATATATATAAAAGGGCCTTAGGATAGAACCTTGAGGTACTCCATACCACTGATGTAGTGTATATGTGGCATTTGGCAACAGACAATTCAAGTGTTTGATCACTGTGACCTCTGGATGTCCTCGCCCCAACACTGTCTCCTAGAAATTACATAATCGTACTAATTTGCTCGATCAATGTGTGGGGGAAACATAATTGCCGCCTGGATTATGTTCATTGGCAATGCTTATTCCAGTGAAGGAAGTGCTGGGATGGCGGGCATAGAAAGTTCAGGTTCAGGACTTTTGACAACAGAGACTGGGATGTGGCTTAGGATGAGGCCACCTTGCTTATGGTTAGGGGAACATCGTGGCTTTGGTTATTGTTCATAACCCTAGAACAAAGTCATGAATCATAGGAAGACAAAACGGAATATGTTGCCAGTGAGCATTTTCATCATTTATCGACATCAACACGCATGGTCAAACCCCCGCCAGCGTAGAGACAGGGTTACTTCCTCCGCGGATTCAGCAACAACGTAACTGCATGCTGGTTTGCATGCAGGAGCTACAGGTGTCACAGTGGTCACACAGCCATTAAGCCAATGGATTGTTACCAGCAGATAGTGTAGTGTAGATAATGTAATAGTGCGAACACAAAGTTGGTGATGGTGAAACTGATGGTTATTTTTTTGCGCCCCCCCCCCCCCCCCTTTCCTCAGGGCCGAGAGCAGTTCAGGACGGCAGCGGCGGCGCAATGGGAGTGCACTCACACACCTGTCTCCTCTTCATGGTGTTCCTGCCGTTCCTGCTCAGATTTTGAAGAGGAATGGATTTGAACCCAAGTATTGAGTGCGTGCGTGTGTGTGTGTGTGTGTGTGTGTGTGTGTGTGTGTGTGTGTGTGTGTGTGTGTGTGATTTTTTTTGTTTTGTTTTGTTTTTTTGGAACCATAAACTGATGCACAGTGAGTGCATGAAGTATCTTGCTACGTAACGATGTTGACCCACTAAATAAGTACGTAACAGAAGTTTCTGTTGTTTTGGTTTGTTTTTAGATTTCAAGGATGTAACAAATGTTTCACATTTTAATTGAATTATGTTGGATATTTTTCTCTCTAAATTATATTATTCCAGATTGTCTCTTTTTATCTATATGTCTCGGGAAACAAAACAAAAAAAAAAGAAAAAATGATTTTTTTTTTTTTTTTTTAGATGTGGTGTCTCTTATTCAAATGGATTTGTCTTGATTTTTAAACGCATTGCATATTCATCTCAACTCCCGGAAGAAAAAAAAAGAAAGAAGGCACATTTACAGCAAAGTATGAGAGGTGAATGTTTAAGAAACCTCAAAGTCAAACCGAGACAGCGAAGCAGAAGGAATTTAGGTTACCCTGAGGCTGAAAGCCTGGTATTATCATATTTTAATGTATAATAATTATCATTCAGTCTGGTTGGTGAAAGCAGAATTGTTTTTGACCTCCAAGTATTTTTGTTCTCAGCATTATAGTGATATACTTGCAGTTGTTTTATGCTAATCTTTTAATTTTGTTTGTGTGTGTGTGTTTTTTTTTTTTTCCAATCATGTTTAGTTTTAAATATTTCTGAGAAGGGAAAATATGAAGTTGTAATTATTTAGGACAAATATCCTAGTTTTATGTCTTTGCTGTCTTTTTTTTTTTTTTTTTTACCAGTACAATTGTACACAACGATGGTGTCGAGAATAATTATGTTATAATGAAGTAGTTAAAAATGGAGAGCGAGTTCAGCCCACTTGCGTGGAGTCGACGTCTGACTTAAGTAATGCAAATTTATTAATGCCGTTGCTCCTTTGTGTGAACATCATGCCATTTCTACACAACGTTCCCGCTCATGTTTCCGAGCCAGCACTGGAGGGTTAGAGACCACTCAGTAAAATCATGTTCATAGAAAAGAAACACTTTTTGCATGTGTTTAGACGCCAATAACCCAAAGACTTTAGCAGTTAACACAGCGCCATACTTTAGGAGTTCTGTTTTCTAGTCTCAACACCAAACAAAAACACACTCACACTTTTTTCCGTAGTGTTGTCTTTTACACAAACGAGAGGGGAAACATGTTGTGTTTATAATATGGGTTTAACATGGGGGGTCATTTGGGGTGGGGGGGGGGGGGGGGGGAGGAAGAAATCACAGATACCTTTAAACCAAAATGTACAGAGTGTGGTTTATGACGGTGAAATGCTCATCTGAACGTGACGTTTCCAGCTCTCACTGAAGGAAAGAAAAGAATGGCGGGCTTGCCGGGCAGCGAGCGAGCGAGCGAGCGAGCACGTGTCGATAGATTGATCCGACGACGCCCGAGGGGAAAAGGCTGCAGCCGCTCTCCCGCCGCTTGGTGTCATATCAGAGGAAAGGACGTGAGAAGACCTCCACGCTGTGCGATGGCGAAAGGCCACCGGGCACCGCTGGCCGTTCCAAAGGGGCGGCGAACAAACGGCAGGCCCTCCGTTACCTTGTTTTTGTTTGCGAAGTGCGAGGAACCTTATGCAAAAAATAAAAAAAAAAATTTAAAAATCAGAAGCCTCTCGCGACAAGGCAGCGAGAATTAAAGCCAAGCCATTTCTCGTTTTTTCCACATCTCTTGTGTTGTTGGCAAACTATTCACGCCGACTGCCCACACTCAGGTCCCTCCCCCTCCCCCTCCCCCCTCCAGTCCACAAGACAGTTAGGCTACTGGTTTTTGTAATGCAGGAGGGAATTTTTTTTTTTTTTTTAGACGCAACGCCTCTCTTGCGAAACGCGCCGGTGTTGGTGTTTGTCGATGGCACAAACACAGCCACCTGTTGACTGTTGGTTCCTATGCGAGCCGCACCCCACGTCATCGGACTGCGTGCAGATCTGTAGGTCTCCATTAACACGACATCAAACGATTGAGTGTGTTTTCTCACATCTGGTTGTTTTTCAAATGAGTGCGAGCTCCGCCGGGCGCCGAGAGCCAACCGGAGAACCAATGGTCTCTGCTGCCCTGTTGAGGTCTTCGTCCATCTCCTGTGTGCACCTCCGTTTTTTCTTTTGAACGCGGGTGGCCCCTTTGTGGCTCTTGTGTGTGTGTGTGTGTGTGTGTGGGGGGGGGTAACGAGGTTGGTTGCTCCCTGATGTGAAAAAAAAGAGACAATATCCAAATCAAAACGGCATGAAACAGATCGGGGCCATTATTGAAATTGATCAGGGTAATCATCAGTGGAATCTGACAGGCTAATCACGGTTTGTTTTCACACACAAGACAAAGAGAGAGGGGGGTAGAGGGGGAGAGGGGGAGAGGGGGAGGGGGGGGGGCAGACACTGCAGACTATTATTCATCTCCAGCACAGTGATGTTCGGAAATGGCACGGTAATTATTCTATCCTGGCTTGACGGATGGCTCCGCCGATCTCGCGTCTATTTTGCACAGTCATTCTTTTTAGTTTTTAAGACGAGCTGAAGTCAGATCGCCTCCCAAGGAGGTCTGTGCTGGGATTCCATCTGGGGAGGAGGGGGGGGAATCTGTGTGAAGTGGCTGCTGTCAGCGCGCGCAAACAAAATCGGCACTCATCGCTTTGAGTTCACTCGAAAAGGTTGAAAAGGGGGCCGAGCGTGAGCGCAGCTTGCTTAATGGTTTGTCTTGAAATCAATTAACAACACACACACACACACACACACACACACACACACACCTCACTTCTTCTCTTTCTCTCTCACACACGCACGCCCATGCCACAGATTCTACTGAGGTCAAACAGTTTATTGTGTATTTCTGCCTACATTTCTATTGTAGAACAGCCAAGCACACATTGTAAAAAAAAAAAAACTCAAAAAAAAAAAAAAACTGGGTTATTGATTTTATTTTTTTACTACCTCTGAGCAGTTATTAAACTCACAGTAATTAAATGGCACGGCAATTACCACCTTGAAGTGATATTCAGATCTGGTCGCGGGTGTGCATTCGTGTGGGCGGTGCCACGCTGCTGTCCCGACAGCGCAGGCGGCCCGAAAAAAGTTCGCAGCTCATCGTCTTTGTCCTCAGTAGTCGTGATGTTTTTCGTTGAAGTCGCAGCAAATGCAGCGCGTTTCTTCCAGTCACGCGGACCATTACTGAGGTCAAACCCATGTGATTTACCTTTTGGAATATGGACAGGTCTGCACGAGCCGGCAGGGCTGCTGTCAAAATGTGACGCGCATGAAATGAAATGAAAACGCTTTCTTTCACATGTAACCCGGGGGGGGGGGGGGTGGTGGTGGGGAGGTGGCCGTCTTCACTTAGCAAATCCGCCTAATAATAGCGACGCCATATGGTCACCATGGCAGCGATTCAGAGTTGAGGCTGCGCTGAGCTTTGCAGACTTCAAACCGCAAACGGCGCAAATGAATGCTCTGACTTCAGATGCATCATTAAGAAGGGACCCCCCCCCCCGCGCACTAATTGCCGATTATCAAACAAGCGCATTGTTCCTCGGCTCCGATGGGATCTGCGGTCGCCGGCAAACCGTTGTGAACTGTGCGGGCGAATGTCGAGGCAAAGAGCAGTCGGGTGTGTGATCTGAGGATGAGGGCGGAAACTGGTCGGCTGGCAATCCCGCTCGATCACCTTCCCCAAGTTCTGGCCTTGGTCCGAGCCACGTGCGGCCAGCAGACAAGCGCCGTCTCCATTTCCTTGTTCTCCAAAATCCCCCGCCGCTCCGCGCGCGTGTTACGAGACAGACGGCATGTGGAGAAAACCTATGCAGGCTGCTTCTTTTAAAGGCTTAATTTGGATTGCTTTCTGACCTGAGGCCTTTTGCATTACTTAGCGCCAGTGCTCCCGATGCATTACAGGCGCCGGTTGCCTCAAGGTTAGACAAGCTGGCTTCCAGAGCAGTTAAATAAACACAGTCTCATTACGTTTAGCGAGGCAGTGTGATGTTTTGTTTTGCACCACACGGCTGTTTGCCACGTTACGGCTCATTTAGTCGCGAAAAACTAATAAGCTCTCAGTCGGCCCTCACGTTGTCCTGTTGTTCACCGGACTCCTCCTCCATTGTGAAACTGGAAGTCTCGCCCAGCGTGATGATTGCAGCTCTTTGCTGACTGTAGTAACAACCTGTTTATGCAACCGGTCTCTTCAGGAGTTGAGTAAAGTTAAACACTGAACATTGATTGTTTCTCCCTATGCCGTACGATTCCAACAGCTGCATATAACATGCATCACGGTCTGGCAAACGGAACACAGCAGGAGTTGGCATACCTATTTTAATGGGAAATAAGCAACTTCCGTAATTGAAAATACTTCATCGTCTCCCAGACAAACAGCAGGCAGCCGTACTTCACTTTCTTTGTGCATGGCATTAAAAGAAAGTCAGCCTCGGCGCTGTCTTATTAGAGCAAATGCAAATGCTCCAAACTCCCACCAAGCATGACTTTTATAAAGGATATGCAAGACGCCCTGCAAGTCCCGTTCAAGCCGAACTTATAATGATAAAAAACCTAGCAACCCGGGGAGAGGATCTTGGAAATACACTCGTAAAATATTTCTGATCCGCCCCCAAAGTTCAGCGAGGAAGCTGCACTGGGAAGGCCTGAATACACACAACTCTTCCTGTTCCTGTCTGACTCCACTCAGCCAATTCTGAATCACAGCCCATGAAGGCTTATATTTTGGCAGTAGCGCTGCATATTCAGTGTTGATATGACCAATTCCATTGTCTGTTTGAAGACTGCTAAGGGATTGCAGGACTCAGTCTCTCTCAACCCAGGCAAACATGGGCGCAGTTGGTACATGGGTTGGGGGGGGTGGGGGGGCGGCTATGGGTCTATTTCTTTTCTGTGTCTCCATATGTGCAAGGTGAGAGGGCAGTCTTTGAAGAAAATTTGATACCACTGAAGAAAAATGGCTGAGCTTGTATTGCACCTGCCAGATATTACCATTCGTTTTAGGTGTTTTGTGGCATTTGTGTGATTTGCATCGGGGTCTGGAAGAGATCTTTTTCTCTTTTTTTTTTCTTTTTGTTTTTGTGGGACGTGAACTTAAGTTAGACACGAGAAATCCAACCTTTTGTCTCGGCTGCCAGGGGATTGTCAGAGCAGACGCATGAAGTGTGGTCTCATGATCTGTTGGGATTATTCGCACACATTTTGAAATTCTTCCCTTTGCCTGGCTACAAGTTCACGGGGCTCTCTTCAGATTGGATTGTTCCCAAGTGGAGGGCGGCGGGGGTGGGGGGGGGGGGGTTATCATGCGATTTGAGTCCCTGCACTGTAAAGGATTGTTGGTTCATATGTATTTTCTTGATGCAAAGTGTGTGCTCATATTTAAGACTGACAATAATAAAATGTTGTATCTTAACATTTGTGCGGTGTTCTGTGGTGTGTTTTTTTTTAATATCCATACGAACGAATCAAATCGTTTGCTGTGACGCGCTGCCAACAAACTTTTCCAAGGTGCACAAACAATGGCGCCTATCCAGAAACAAGACAAACCTATTGATTTTTTTTTTTTGGGATCCCACAGAAGTCCTGACCTTGGACAGAGCTCATTGCGGTCTGTCCGCTACATTACCAACAACCGCTAACTGCAGTTCTCTAAATGACACCAGCGTGTCTTCGAGCCTGAACACAGTGTATTTTAAGGGTTCTGGTACATCAATTATGCACAACCGCGGCAGGAGGTCTGCCATAACGCTCTGAATCTGTTTCTCTTCCTCCACCATGAATGTTAATTGCACACTGTAGCTGCATGCAAAACGCAATTCCCCATTCTCATTCATGTGCTGTATGGATGATACATGTAGCAAGAATCGGGAGGTTTCCGCGGTGAGTTGTCACCGACAGCGATGCTTGTGACCCAGAGCAGTGCTTTGCCGTGCGATAAATAATGCAAAGCGTGTCCGTGATATGCACAGTATTTCAGGTGTCGTGCTTTTTATTGTATGTTTTTAAGCGCTGACGGAAAGAATGGGTTTGCAGTTGGTACCTCACCGCTCTACTTCACCCTCAACAAATATTTAATTCATGCAAACATCTGCTCTCTGCAGCTGAGACTGAACACAGTGACGCTGCTGGAAAGATAAAAGATTTTTTTTTTTCTTCGCCTTATGTTAAAGGCCGGTGTCCCTAAAATCAAAGCTAACACGGGCATGCGGAATTTCAGGCTAGGGGTATAATTCATTTTTGAGGCTGTATTCTTACACTATTTATATTATTACGCTGTTTGTCACTTAAGATAAAAGGAACTGACGAAGAATTTAAGGGAGACAGTTGAGCGCAAAACACTGAAACCAGAATAATCATCTGCATAAAATTTGCGGCAAGAACGCGTTCACACCGAGCGCGTTTGGATGTAGAGTATTTGGATGCTGCAACCTTAGTGTCTGAACAAACCAGAAAGTGGCACAGCGAAATCCAGTCTCTTGTCCTCACGAAATAGGTGGGGTTGCAACCTCCTGTGACTTATCGCGGCCCTTGAAGAGGCCACCGTTGGTTGTTGCTTATTTCGTTTAGGGTTGCGTAAAATCGGACGGCGCAAAAAAAAACGAATGTATATGGTACCTCCTCCCATTTTGTACTCTTGGGTTCTCCTTATTCCATCAAGCGTCAGAACTGTCAAAGTTTAGTAACCGGTCAACAGCTCAAACAAAGTTAGGCCAAAGTTCAACAAAATTGAACTCTTGTCTCCACAAGCTCATTCACTGATGGGGGCGATTGCATTGAAATGCATTGTTTGCGGTCCATGATCTGGTGTGACCGAGCCTTAGTCTCCGTGTATTCTAAGGTGAGAACGTTTGAGCATGCTAGCGGCCCTGTGAAGCTGTGTTAGATACGTCAGCATGCTAGCATGCGCACAGTGACAATGCTAACATGCCGATGTTCAGCAGGTATAATGTTCACCATGTTTTCCATCATAGTTTAATGCATTGGCGTGATAATATTTGCTCATTCGAAATGAGCACAAAGTACAGCTGAGGCCGATAGGAGTGTCATTAGTTTTGCAGCACAGTATCGTAAAAAATAAATAACAGTTGGACCTGATGATGGTGCTAGAGGACGAAGTCAGGCATGATAAAATACATCCAGGAGGGAACATGAATATGTGCACCAAACCTGTTGTAGAGTCATCGCACTCAAAGCTACAAATGTGAACCTCATGGTGGCGCTGGAGAAAAAGTTAGGGATTCATCCTGTGGGAACCACGAAAGTCTGTGCAAAATGTCATGGCAATCCTTCCAACAGTTGTTAGAGAGATGTTTCAGTCGTGGACTGACCTACCGACAGACTGACATTGCTGTCCGCAGAGCCGTGGCCCTAGCTGGGTGAAAACAGAAAGGTTTTATCAATGTATGTGGAGCTGGGCGTGGTTGGCATTCAGCTGCACAGGAGAGAGGTGGGGGGATGGTCCAGGAGAGCAGTGCCAGGTGAGCTGATTGGCACCGCTGGTGCTCGGTGACTAATCATCATTCTTTTGACGTTTGTTGTTGGAGCAGCTGTGCTTCGTGCGCCCGGACAAGTAACAGTAGCTACATATATTTATGTTGAACGTGTGTGCGTGAGCTGTCCAAAGTCCAAAGAAAAGAAGTAAACCACAGTCTGGAGTGAACTGTAGCTATTTCTCATCTGTTCAGAACTGGGGGCCTCATTTTGTCAAAATGTACACTTTATGCTTGAACTTAAACCTTGAGATCATTCCCGAAGGTGTGCTTACATTCGATTCATAAAAGATACTGAGCATGAAGCCTTACTCGTGCAGGTTCCAAGAAGCCCATTTGTCCCGAATCTCAAATGAACTTAAAATTGACGGCGCATGAGGAGAGAGTGTCTTCCTTTCCAGATGAGGGGCTAAATCCGCCCACAAATCTAACGAAACACGTCTTGATAGACGACAGCAACTTATAAGCCGTGGATCATCATGCGCAAAACCACTCGTTCCAGTCTCTGAAAACTCTCTCCCCTCTAAAAGCAATGTCTTCAATAACGCAAGAACAGCCAACAGTTACTTCTTTCGACACAGTATTTATAGTAGTATTTAAATATACACCTTGCACCCGGCAATGAATTTGTCACACCTTTTGACTGATAATGCTTATCACATTGTTCATAAAGCTAATGCAAAGTTCGCTTAGAGATAAGACCATTTCCACGGCAAGGTAGGGTTTTATGAGTAACTACTCGTACGTGGTTTTCGGCTAAAGTCACGCGTAAGATCAAAATTGTCCCTTTTTATAAAAGAGGCCCCTGGTATTGCTCTAAAAGCATAATGGCAAAGTGCGCAGACACATCCATCACGCTTAAGCAAAGTAAAACCTTTCACAGTCTTGCCGAAACTTTTGACAAGTGAGCTACTTCTGAGTTCACGCAAGTAAACTTTTTAACCATAGTTCGGACCAAAGGCAACAACCTTTACTCGCAGGTATGCTCTAACCCTGTACTCAGTTTCCAAGAGATATTTTTCTTCCATTTTAAAACTTTTCTGTGTACCTTGCTATCTGATTCTCAACCTCCCAAACTCTATTTATTTTTGACGGATGCAGTAAAAATCCAGGGTCAGCTCTGTGTGTGAAAAGGCACTCTGCTTGCTGGTAAGGAAGAGTCCACCAGCCAGAGGTCGCCTTGATCAGGTGGCCTATCTCAAGCTGAGGAAAATTCTTTCTCTTTAAATTTATTTTTCTCCGTCCATGTTTCTGTAGTTCAAGTTTCCCATGACTTGTTTGTTTTACAGCACTCATGATGTTTTTAGCTATGAATATTTTACATAGCCATGTCTGTATCCTCCTGAGGCCCGACAGAGAGCACATCTCTTTTACGGGAGTCTTTTGGGAAAATTATTTTTTTTTTAAAAAAGGAAAAAAACAAAAATCAATACCTGCTTTTGCTGTGCTCCGATTGGGTGCCCACGAGTATGGCTATAGGGATTTGTTTTTATCCCACAGAAATGTTTATGCTCAATAGCCAGTCCAGTCAATCCACTCATAAGTATTTTATTACTTTTATTGAACTCTATCAGTCACCAGTAGAGGGAAGATTGACCTAATTGATTGCTCTCTGCACAGTTGGTGGTGGTCTAGACCAAAGCCTGAGGCTGTGGGTCTGTTTGTTGAGGCTTTCGGTTGAGACATGGAGAAATATGAGTCTCAGCCTCCTCTGTGATAAATATTGCTCCGTGTGGTTGCTTGCCATTGCTGCTGACGCCGTGATATCGTCAATGTCACCCGTGCTTTTAAAGTCCGCCACAGGATTAGGATGTGACTCAGGATTTAACCATCAGTGTGATTACAAAGGGAGCATGAACAGAAATCCGGAAATGCAAAATACTGTATATATCACCACAAACATTTTAGTTTATGGCGGTGTCAGTTGGCTGGTTCACCACTTTGCTCCAAACTAGAATATCTTCACGAGTGTTAGATTGATTGCTGTGTCATTTGGACATTTGTGGTCCCAGAGGAAGAATTCTACCACCAGCAGGTTGATATTTTTTAGCTTTTGAGTGAAATATCACCACGACTGTGACATTTTCTGGCTCCCTCGGCATGATTGCAATAACTTCGGAGATCCTCTGACTTTTCATCTAGATCAAAATTTGAATTGTTCCAGTGCTCTGCTTTGTAACTTAATACATGCAACAACGAAAGAAATCCCATCAGCCTCAACTGTACTTTGCTTGAATTCCGTGGTGGCGTTTAAACTGTTTCCATATTCGCAGTGTTTGGAGACATAGGTAGTGGGTTGCAGGTTAGTGGGGGACTAGTCTGGTCAAAGATTCCTCCATCTGCACCCGGGTAGGGACCCCGTCAGTAAGGCCATAATGACAGCGGGGCCAGTGCAGGATATAATGTGTATATTTGCTGCCCAGTAATTTACTTGGAAAATTTGGGAGGGCCAGCCCCGGTGATGCTTATGGCATCTGTAAGAATGTCTTTCGTATTCTAACAGGGCCTTTGTTCCATATAAAGGAGGAAGTGGGCTTGGTCTTCGGTTTTAGAGAAACACTTGGGAATGAAGATTGGGGCCGCCTGAAAAAGATCGAGAAATTGGGGCAACACATTCGTTTTTACTGAGTTAATGTGACCTGTAAGAGACAGTGGGAGAGAGGACCGACGAGCAAAGTCGAGCCTAGTGCACTCTAAGGCAGAAATAATGTTCTTTTTATACAAATCTGCACATTTTTATATATATATATATATATTCTAAAGACATTCAAAAGTTACGTGGGACTGAAGAGTTTATGTGCCCAGTAAATCTCATGGCAGCCTGCCCATTAGATGTCTATATATCTTGTGTACGAGTTTGGCTTGCTGGTGGTGCTAGAGGAAAGGTCACCAAGATGACAAGCAATCACCCGCTGGAGATCATGAATATCCACAATACATTTCATGGCAGTCCCTTCAATTGTTGTTGACATATGGCAGCCCTGTCTCTTTATTGAACGTCCACTGCCGATGTATTGTCCTGCATTTGTTAACCGCTCCCACCAAGGCCCCTCGGTTAAGGTTCGGGTAAGATCAGGGTTTTGGTCAACTGTTAAAAGGTCTTGCTGACTTGAAGCATGCAACAGGACATGTTGACCGTTTTCTGTATTTAACCAAAGCTCCATCTTTTCCCAACGCCAAGTGTTATCGTAGCCTATACCTAAACCGAACAGGACGCAGGACGTGTTCGCTAGAAAAAAAAAATCTGCAAGTAAAGGCAATCCAGGCAGCAACCAGGTTTGCTCCAAAACGCATTTGGCGAAGCAAGTTAGAAGTATACTGAATGGATTTTGTTGGATAGGGACAGGCCGGCATTCATCGCCGTGCTTAGATGCCCACAGTGATAGAACAACCAGGCTCACCCTGCCAGCAGATATACTGTTAATTGTGATTGTCAGACAGTAGGTACAGTACTCTAGTTGCAGAGCGCCCACCTAGAGGCCCATGATAGACGTTTAAGCACTGGAGAAAAGTCTCGCCGTCTACCTTCTAACTCCCAGTTGGAGCCATTTCTTCCCTCACGTCCGCCCCTACTACATTTCAACCTAATTAATGTCAGAATGGAGTAAAAACAATTAAGGATCTTGTCTCCAAAAGTTGTGGATTTCTCTCTCCGCTCTCCTCATTTCCGCCCTCATCAAGGCGAGCAGAAACTCTTTATGGCTTGTAAACATCTTTTGATTGTCTGATTGTCTCACGGGGGGGGGGGGGGGGGGGCCCGCGAGCGTACTGTAGCTGAGCGGAGAGGGGAGGAAACTGAGGGGGAATAGCGCGGCGCTTATGGAAACCAAAGAGAATAACATCTGTGCTTAAAGGGACCAGACTGCAGCTTCCCCCAAATTCAGACGTAACCGCATTTTCCAGATTCACAATTTGGACGTTGTTGCATTCCCACATTTCACACGTTTTTTCTCTTTTTTTTCACAAAGTCATCTGCGTCTTTACATCTGTGAGAGTTTGATTGTTACTCATTTTCCAGGGAAACCGTGGGCGGCTTATTAGGACGGCATAATTCATGTCACTGATTAGGCAAAATGACACCTTCAACAGAAAACTGGAATCGCGGGTAAGTGAGAGTCGTAGCGGTCTGAAACAAGTTTTTAAGTGGGAACTTAAACTCATAATGAGAGAACGTGATTGTAAGAGACTAAGTGCTGCCTGTGAGAGCTTTTAGCCACTTCATAATGTATTAAAGGAAATCACACTGCTGCTGCTGCTGCTGCTGTGGGCTGCATATGACTCAAGTTGATGCATATACTATAATCGTTCTTCCATATTTACAAACAGATGGATGCATGCTCCGCCGTCACAGCACTGCTGTTTTTGGGAGCAGAGAAAGCTGCAGTGCAAACTGCTGTTTACTGCACATCTTATTGCTTCTTTATTATCTCTGCCGTGGTTTGGATAACCATTTATTATCTTTATTACAAGTGTACCCCATATTGGAAGCCAGCATGTGAACATACATGACACGACATGGCATGGAAAAGATGGGTGAAATCTGGCCGCATACATAGTTGGTTTATTTTGTTTACTCTCTCTTCTGAATTTACTTGGCTTCGTCTTTAAAAATACACCTCTACCAAAAAAATACTGAGACGAGAACTGAATTAAAAACTGCCAAAACTATACTGTAAACTATACTCAAGGACACATGTAGTCCTTCATATCATTCATGCATCTCCTTATTTATGAATACCGTACCTATTTTTTAAATTCTACTCTCAGTGTCCTCCTTGAAAATACTAGGTCTGCAGAGCTGCTGCGGCATTAAAACATTGATGACTGTCTCAGGTGAAGGATTTAATCAATTTAAAGTCCCATAATACCTAAACACGGCGGGAAGGTCACATGCTTCAGGATCCAACTAAAAAGTAGCCATTACTGATCAACAAAACGAATTAGTTTTGTTACATTACCTTCTCTTAAGCTGGGGGGACACTGTACCTTTTTTTTTTTTTTTTATGATTTTTGTACTTTGTTTTAATGGCCTTTTTTTTTTTTTTTGCTTGAACAAAACATCCAACTTTTATGCTCACACTGTATGGTTCCATCCATACCAGTCATGGCAAGGGTGCTCATACTGAACACTGAACACGGACCCTTCAATCACTTTTGTCAGGTGACAATTCCAGTAAAGACTTATTCAAACAAGACGTCCGCAGAAATGTGCAATTGAAGGAGAAAGACAGCGTTGCTTGCTGCACTGAATGCAAAGCAAATGGAAATAAGACGAATATGGGCCTGCAGATAGATGGAACCAGTTGGCCACAACATGTAAAATACAACTCCAGTGACATTAAAACAAGCTGACTTCAGTTTATAACAGATCCTTTGGCAGCAGCTATTTGGAAAATCATATTTCTCAAACTGCCAGACAGGCGAAAAATAATTTGTGACCTGCCAGCAATCCATCCAATCTTTCAACAGTCAGGTCGACGTTCATCCAAGGCAATTAATCAGGCGTTGCATTGCCCCAGATACCGAACGCATAACACCGGCCAATCGGGCAGAAATTCGTCCCGATTCAATTAGTTGGGGGGCGACCAGTTTGTGGTTAAAGTCTGGCTTAACCCACACAGCTTCAGCCTGCCATCAGTCAGCCAACCGCAACCACACCCGGCATTCTAAAAGTCAACACACGTCGAGATGAAATGAGACGTTGCGGGTTAACAAGCAGAGGGCCCCTGGACGGGGTTCAGCGGTGCGTCTCTGGGGACATTTTGGTCCTAAGAAGTAGCTGCATGCAACAGAAAAAACAAACAGACAACAGAACAGAGTCAAAAACAGCTACATTCAAGAGCAGAGTGGCATGTAATCATGGTTTTAAATTGACCTATAGGTACCCATTGTGTTAAGTTTTAGTGAGTTGTGCAGCACAGAAACTAAAAGCAATTTTCCCAGATTTTGTGTTTGCACTTCGAGCGTTAACCAATCACTTGAACGAGTCAAGTAATGACTATGGGACCAATTTCATTTTTATTCTGCCATTTAGGGCTTTATAGATAAATAGGAACCAATGCCTGATTCCCAGATTCAGAGAGACGAAACTGATCAACCCCTCCCATCCAGCTCCCGGTAAGACGGCAAATCCCCAAAATGTCCAAGTAGGCTCGTGGGGAGTTACTGGAATTAGCAACTACAACATAAATATTGAATGTCAAATTGTAATCCCTCAATATATCATTGGAATGCGATTACACATTATTGTAAGGTGTCAGCAATACTGTCCAGCAGTGATAGGCTGTAGAATATCAACAATCTGTGTAACATGTGTGAAGATAAACACAAATCAGATTTCTGGACACCTTCAGTTGCTTAGTGTTGTGGCCAAATTAGCCTCCTAGCCTGCTGAGCGCTGAGGGGGGGGAAAAAAAATCGTATTAAATTTATTTCGATCGGTTCGCCATGCATACAATCTCAGGCGGTTGTGTTTGCTTTGTGGAGAGACGTGCCAGAACAGCGAAGCATCTTCCAAGAGGACCCCCCCCCCCCCCGCCTCCTCCTCCCCTAAAATATGATTAATGAGCTGACAGCCATCAACCTTCACAGTCCTCACCGCTTTCATCCAAGGCCAACAAATGCGCTTTGAGCCACAAAATACAAAGTCTTAGAAACGGTGACACTTCCCAGTGTAAATCCAAAAAGGGAATTCCAACAGCTGTCTTTTGTGTGTGCATGTATTTTCATAATATCAAAGGGAACTACCCTCAGGGCCAAATATGCTGCTGTGTGGATTACAAAGCAAGGCACATGTACACAGGAATACACAAATGCAAATAAAGCAGTTTGAGCGGGTTTTAATTGAATTGGATTGAGATTTCCTTTTTTTTTTGGATTACAGTGAGAAATAGCTATGGCATGAAACATAATTACATAAAGATTAAACAGTTTCAAACCATCGGAATGCATCACGCCGCGATCTAGAGCTGCTTCACAGGTGATACATTATTCAATGAGCCGTTAAACAAAATTGATTTGATTTAATTGAGTGGAGTTTTGCTTTTACCGTGACTCTCGGAGCTCAGCCGAATTCCATTCTTCCCTGGCTTTTCAGCTCCGGGACGGAAAGCTAAATGCTTTCGGTCTTAAAATGGGGTGGACCCTTGAGAAGTCAAACCAAAAGAAAGTATTAATTTGGTGGACAATGCATACTCGACTTTTGAACAAAAGCGAGCACTAGCTCCTGACATTTAACTGGCAGAACATTTTGCTCGTGTTTTCAGTCCATAATTCAACACTGCTCACGTAAAAATGCAAGACTGCTCCATTTCCAGAAAGGGCTGCGACACCCAAGCCCGGTCCTCTGTGTCATGGCTCGACAGTGTACCTGAAAGTAACACTTTACCGCGAAGGAACCCCTCTGACGTCTCAGCGGGACCTCGGTTGCACAAGGTTAGACCCTTAATTACACACACATTAAACACAGTGAGCTGGCATAAGTACCAGGCCTGCAGTGCATATGTGCTGCACGTCCATTAATGCTTGGCCTTATTGCTGCTCAATATGACGTCTAATCAATGCTGAGGAGGAGGAGGAGGCGGGAGGCGGTGGTATCATCACAGTTATGGAACACGGGGAATACGCCACCTCAGATCTGCGTGAATCGCAGCGAGCATGCATCAACGCCCCCCCCGGGAGTCTGCCTCGTCACACCCTTCTGCTCAAACTTCACACACTTGAAATGCCGTTCATGACACTGAAGACGAGACTTACAAGGTGAATATTCATGGAAGTCAAGGTGAGAAATGAAACTACTTTGAGCGCGGATGAGGTTACAATACAATCAGTCAATGGGTTCATTCACTCAAATAACAAAAACCTATTGTCAGAATCAGAATCAGAAAAACTTTATTGATCCCTGGGGGGGGGGGGGGGGGGGGGGGATTACACATTGTCTCACATCTCTTTGGTGGGATCCGGCCACACAGATAGTTTTGGTTGTATTTGTGGAATGTGTTTGTGGTGCACAGCATTTAACCCTTGCAAATGTTTGTGTACACCCCCCCACCCCCCTTTTTTTTTTCTCATTTCAGTCTGACCTTATTAAAACCCAATTTGTAGAAATGTATTGAAGTACAAACAGAGCTTGTACATTTGATGGAAAATGACAAAATATAGAAAAGGCCCTGAAGCTAAAGCTGTTTTATGTTATATGGGCTGTGCATAAACATACACAGTGTACATACATATATTGCTTTTTGCTTGTCACAAATCATTCGCAGACAAATAAATGTACGGTATGTTATCCGACATGCAGTGCTTATGTTTAATGTCAACTCCAGAGAGGTTTCGCTCCCTGTCAGCCCTCATGAAGAAACTATTATAAAATAACTAGATTGTACTCATACAAATTGTAATTGAGCAAATCAGTTTTTTTTTTTTTTTCATTTGTCCGAATGTTTTCAATTTGATCCCTTTAAAGCATAAGTCCATTCATAGCTTCGCAGCTGTAGGCCACAGGCAGCAGGCAGTGCAAGCAGCTCTGTTTTAAATCAAATTAGCCCCCAAAACCGAAAGCCTTTCACAGTTTTTGTAAGTGGAGACCTGATGATACAACACGGCCCATAGCAACGTAGGCCTTTGGTTCCAGTAAGAAAGGGAGAAAAAAAAAAAAAAAAAACCAAGAAATCAAAATAATCATCTTTGGCGCCACTCACCTGCTAGAACGAGCTGCACACTATTTGGAAAACCTCCAACCAATCACTGTCCCTCATCCCTAATGTCCCATCACGTTCCGCCTCCTGCAGTATTTAATCTGCACCTGCCTTCTGTGTAGCAGCTACTTTTACGGGGCTCCTGCTCCTCGCCCCCCGTCTGACTGCTGTAAAAGCCTCCGTGAGCATCCCGCCACCCACGTGTCCGCTGCCGGGACAACTCCGGCAGTCGTCCATTCCCCATAATCTCTCACCACCAAGCCCGGATGTCAGCTAGCAGTTTGACTCTCACCCTCCCTCCCCCTCCGCTCACCCCCCCTCAGCGCCACACATGAAGGCTCTCCAATGCCTTTTTGGCTTTCTCTCTCCTCCTCCTCCTCCTCCTCCTCCTCCTCCTCTGTCTGTTCTTCACAGCCTGTTTATTCAAGCAGCTCCTTGGCAACACATTCACAGCTTCACAGCCTTCTCCGTTGGACAAGCAGCCCATCCCTGCTGCCCACCTCTGCATGAGGCAAGTTTCCGATGCACGCAGACTCGCCTCTCACCACTTCCTTTTTTGCCCTCTTCAGCGCCACCTCCCTGCACAGTGTGGTACTCATATTTCGACGTTGTTTTACATCCAAACAAAGCTCCTAGCAGTAGGTTGCTAAAGCTGCTTAATCAGTGTGGAGAAAACCAGCTAATTCCTTCCACTTTCGTCTTGACACCCGTGCAAGACCACGCAATGCTGCTAAAAAAAAAGAAAATATTCACAGTTTGCAGGACATGCAGCTCCCCTGACCCCTTAACATCTGTTGAACCATCTGTTGGCTCCAATTTTTTACTGCAGCAGAAAGAAAATTGGAATGGAGAACTCTGAATTACGAAGCAATTAAGACACTACCCGATGCGCTGGCTGAGGCGCAGTCAGTCGTGGTAAATGTAAACTTCATGATTCTGCTGTAGGCAGCATGAAGACGCGGGCTGGCCGGTGGTTTGGCTGTTTTTTTTAATTGGCTCTGGGGATATGGGATCTGTGTTTTGTTTTTTTTTTGGCTCCTTAACTACAAGTTATGTATCGTTTGCATTTGTGCTGACAATTTGTTCTCGAACCCGATTATATAACTGAGCTTACACCCCCCCCACCACCCCGTTAGTCCTCAAAGAGCGCTCAGATCCACCGGCTTGGGTCCTCCGCCGTCTTCTACTTCTGCTTGAGTCCAGGTTTATCAACCTATGCTGGATTGAAAGCTCTTCAACTCAGCATCAGGCCGGTTAAAACTGTGTCTGTGTTTACATCTAATCCCAGTGCCCTATTTTAGAAACATAACGTGCCTCAAAACAACATATGTTCACATTCAAGTGACAAAGCCCTATTCGGCATAATGTCAAGGCAAAGTTTATTTGCTTTTGTGTGCACCTTTCAACACCAAGGTGATTCAGAGTGCTTCACATAAGACATAAAAGCGCTAAGGCAAGGTATAAAGGGCAATATAAAAAGATGCATTTAAATATGATTTAAAAGAGTAAAGTAAAATAGAGGATACAAATAAGATAGAATAGAATAAGTCAGGTTAAACAGGAGAATAAAAACCGCAGTAACTGCATGATTGGAAGATAAACGCACGGATGGGTTTTTCTGAATCCTGCTGAGACCTTCAATTCTTGATATATTCTGGTGATAGGAGGCTGATTCCGTGGATGTGAATATTGAGGTCTGAGTCCGTGATTACAACAAAGATTGCCGGCTTTGGTTGTGGTCTTTAACATTAACGCCTGAAGCTGAGCACTGCAAACTGCAATTGTTCGTCTTTGCTCCAAAAAAACCCAGATTATTTCAGTTTTACCTTTGTTTAATTGAAGGAAATGTGTATTTATAGACCCACAGAAGGAGACTTTGACATGGGAGACTGCCATTCGCTTCAGTTCTTTTTACCATGACCTCGGCCATTCCATAATCTTGATGTAGCTCAGCGGGGGGGGGGAAATGTGTAAATATTATGCATTAGTCTAAATAGATCGTTCATAATAGTTCAACCTGATATTAAAGTTGAATTTCACACTGTTGAAGAAATTAAAAATATGGAAATGTATTTCATGTTTAAAAACTATGATACTATAAGTTGTAAAAGGTCCATATTTAGTTAAAAACATATTTGTTTGTTTTAAAAACGAGCGCCTTCACGTGAAAGGGGCGGGATTTGCAGCGTCTGACCAATCGCAAACAAGTCCTCCGGCAATATTTTATAAATGAAGAGAAAACTATAATATTGGCAGCACAGCATTCCCAAATGCGGGAAGCACAGCTGGCACAAAATCCCCACTGTGTGAATGCATAGGGCTTCTAATGTCACCGCCCCATCATTAGGGCACGAGGAGATCTGACCGTAATTACATTTGTGTATTTCATTAAACGACTGTGTTGCTTTGATGTATTCTTACAGTTTTAGCCTCATTCTTTCAGCTGCAAACCCCCGGTGTTTCAAACGGACTCGGGATGAAACATGAATATAAAAACATGATTCAAAGCGGTGAGCAGGCTTACTTTTCACATCTGTACAACAAGTACAAGTGCTTCCATCAGTCTCTGGATCGGTATACAAAAGCACAGTGAAATGCACATACAAAGTCATCCCCCCCCCCCCAAGAGACTCTCTCACGATCCGCGCCCCGAGCTCCACGGGATGATCTTTGATTGGATGCCTTATTTTTTTTTCTCACGATAATTGATCGGTCAGTAGGCGGTGCTCATGTATCTCGAACATAACCTGCTCCGGGGAGGGTTGGAGGGTTGCAGCATCAGTTGCCATGGTGATTTGCCCCGGCAGGAACCACTGGCGTGACCCTGAGACACCCAGGGTTAGCCCCGAAGCTACTTATTACAGCTTATTACTACTTATTTTTGCTTCTGCCTTTTATATTTACTAAATAACAAGATTCTGTTTAAAAAAAAAAAAAAAAAAAAACACCTCCCCAAAACTGACACTAAGCTGCATTGCTTGTTTTCATTTGTTTTGAAGAAACATCTGCAGGGCGCATGTAAAGTTGGGAATTGGATGAAGGACGTAAACATGGTGTAAGGTGGGAGCTAAACTGCATAGCTCGATTAATGGGAGCCGCGTGAAGTTTCCATGTGAATGCATGAGTTATAGTCGGAAGCAGTTTTGACGATTTGTGGCTTTGAAGGTTTCTTTCATTCTCTAACATCTTAACTGAACTTCAAACCAATCTCAGTATTTTCGAGTCTGAATGGGAGTTATGGATTGAATAAAACGCGGGTTGTGTGAAAGATGTGGAACATCTTAAGGTTTGAATGTCGTTTCTAACTAAGTATTAATGAGGAGATGTCCTCTCTCTGTGTGTGTGTGTGTGTGTGTGTGCATGCACTAATTATCTAGTCTCAATCAGCTGTGTGTTCCCACCTGCAATCAGAGGTTGCCATGGCGACGGTAACTACCTGAGCTGACTCCTGGCTGGTAGAGTTCATTTCGTAGAGATTCAGCTGAGGCGCACCTCTCAAACTCCTACTTATAACTCAGAGGCCGTAACTCCTGTCGCCTTCGTTTTTTTCATCGCGAGAGAGAGAGAGAGAGAGGAGGCCGCTGAACGCGCTGTGTGAAATTTGCGTTTGCGTGGCGTCAGAAATGCCAGAGTTAGAGCAGGCTAGAAAAGTTGCAGTCTGTGGGGGCGGTCACCCTGCACTCCTGCCCCAAGTGTCGTGGCCGTTTTTTTTTAGAGTTAGAATGATGTTTCCACGTGAGTGTCGGAATGAGTTAGAAGAGGTCGAAGACGAGCGGGTTTGAAGGTGGTCTGCTCTTTGCTGGAGAGAAATTGTACTAATTGCTTAGCTACACGTGTTTTTAATCATTTTATTGTTTATTGTTTCATCTTGTTTTCTATCGTGTTATAATAACACCAATGAATAGCAGGCCTCTGATTAATGACAGGCCTCTCATGTCTGGTCGCCGTGTTTTATCGTCTGTCTGCCTCTGGAAAGCACTCGCTTTAAAAGTGCCCTGTAAATAAAAATAGGACCATTACTGTGATTTGCATGCACTGGAGTTTTACATTTTCCCGTGCATTTTTCCTGCAGCTCCAGGCAATGTATTGTGTCATGCACGTACAGGTCCAGCACGCTTGGACATATAAGAAACCAAAATAATATTGTTGCAGTGGTGAAAGATGTATATAGACGGGAATGTTACTGCTTACGTATTCTATTCCATTGTGAAACAAATCACTGTGTCCTCTGTCCCAAGCTCCACAAATAAATATCTGCCACAAAAAAAAAGGTTCCCTTCCCAAAACGCACCTACAAATTGTAGTCCGTAAATCACCATCATGATGAATCCCATAACAAACTTTTCGGTCTTCTCTCCTCGGGGAGTCCTGTCTGTTCCTACACTTAACCTGAACGTAACTGGGTACACAGACTTATGTGTGACTTATAGTTAAATTCTGCGTCACAGCAGGTTCCATATTGTAGTTAATTAAGGTTAACATCAACAGACCGTCTTCCGTTAATCACAGTGGCGTGTGGTCCAATAAGGGCGTTGGGGCGCCGCCCCTCCTGCAACTCCCATTGTGAAATACATATTTGAATGAAAAATTGTTTTTGGTGTGTGTGTGTGTGTGTAAATTTAAGTTGTTACTCTCACATAAATCATACATTATAACAGTAGACGTGCAATGACTTAACTATAAGCGCTGCTTATAGTCTCTGCCTGACGGCGGTATGTGTGTAACACGTTCGGCTCTCCCTGGTGGCCCCTGATTGGTTGACACCGCACCAGAAAATAACAGAAATGTTGCCAGATGGGGGCGGTTTTTTCGCCCACGTAGGTGGCTGTAGGATGGTTTTATTTCGGTAAAAATCAGCTTGGGTGGGTTGACAAAACTTTGGCCTGATTTGTCATGGTGCGGCAACCTGGCAACACCGCTCTAGTAGCTGGAGGACGTAGTGAAACGGAGACAGACAGACAGAATACGTCACTTACTTTGGTTTCTTAGCCCGCTTGCTTTTCGTGGTTGTAAATAGTGTGTGTGTGTGTGTGTGTGTGTCAAACTCCGACGCAGACAACAGAGGTAAAGTAAAAAATATATCAAGCCTACAAAAAATTTGATTGATTGCAGTGGCAAAGATCTGTTGTCACATACTGTATGTTATATTTCATTACGCCGCTTTCCATATCATGATGGTAACGTCATGTTTTTTTTCTCCGACATCTGAACTAACACAGAGGCCGACAAAGACACTGTTACCAGTGATGTTGTGTGAAACTCAGTTTCAACTATTTCTAGGGACTGTTAACCTGTCAACACTCCAAGACACAGAACACATATACCTGACCAAAGATTACAATCCTCTGCATATGTTCAGCTAGTCCTGTGAAGAGCGCTATCACGCATTGTACACGGCAACCTGAACATGCTACATTTGAACCCTGTGCTTGTCGTTTGAATTCAGGCATTTTGTGCTATTGCAGTCTGAATTCAAAACAGAATATATTCTTTTTTTGTGTGTCACAGTTCACATTTTTCTTCCAGAAATTAATTAAAAATGAAAAGCTCAAAACGCTTCAGTCAGTGAGCTTCTCTGCAGCGTCACTCCTAATTGCATCCAAATTCTTTCTGAATGTCCTTGAGATGGCTGGCTAACATTGAAATGACGAGACGTGAATAAGAAGGAAACATATACAGTTAGAGATAGAATTGTGGAGACACACGCTTTTTGCACACATCTGGGCGAGGCCGTAAAACGCAGAACACTGACCCCGAGCCAAATTAAAACTGGAAAGGCTTCAGACAAGCGTGGGGGGAAGTGTTTGGGAGGCCCTGGTCAAAGCCCAGACTTTCTATCGAGAATTTGAAGATAACTGCTCACGCTCGCAAATGCCCTCCCTCTCCAGTCCAACTTGATCGAACTTAAAAGGAGCCTGTGATGGGAAAAAATGGGAAGAAATCCCAAATCAGGACGTGCCATGTTGTGGCACACGTTTCCAAGAAGCCTTGAAGCTGAACTGAGCTGCCAGAGATGCGTCTGTAAAGTAACGAGCCAGGGGAGTGAATTTTGTTTTCAAATGAGATATTTCTGGATTTCAATTTCAATAAATTAAAAAAAGACGATTTCCACTTTTACATTGCCAAGAATTTTGTATATATATATATATATATATATATAAATATATAATTGGAAATGAGGGTGCTATAAATGATCTGATGACTGTGGATCTGCCCTGTTGCACTCAAACACTGACCGTAGCCACCGTAGATGATTTATCCCGTCAGGCTGAATAGTGACATGGATACGCGCGTCAGGTGACGTTGTTTAAACGTAGAAATGTCATATCAGAAGGGCGGATCCACTGTTTCACACTGATAAATTAGAAAGTGGTT
Source organism: Enoplosus armatus (assembly GCF_043641665.1). Taxonomy (NCBI): domain Eukaryota; kingdom Metazoa; phylum Chordata; class Actinopteri; order Centrarchiformes; family Enoplosidae; genus Enoplosus; species Enoplosus armatus. The sequence continues at coordinate 22,838,685 of NC_092192.1, read as the reverse complement.
GGATTCTCATTTACCTGAAGGTATCAGCTCAGGTTGTCCAGAAGTCAGCTCGATTTGATTGTTGATGTTTTGACACAAGTTTGGATTCTTCAGTCCTTGAAAGCTGTCTTAAGATGTACCTGCAGCTGTTGCCAGGGCAACAAGCCCTTGAACCCAAATCTGGGAAAGTGCAGCTTATCCACAGTTAGCGGGTTCATGACCAAGAGTCTCTAGGGTGGCTCAGAAGTTCTTCATGAACACATTTTCAGTTACAAATGACTCCTTTTTAACAGACGTATGATGATTATAGATGAGAACACAGGTGATTGAGACACCATTGGGATATGTTGGTGTAAGTATCTCAATTAAATTTTCATAATAAGGAGGTAAATACCTAATAGAGTGAAAATGATAAAATGCACCCTAAAGAAGAAAGACAATTCAAACTTAATGACTGTTAAAAGGCAGCTGGAACCAGAGAGCATGGTATATAACTATTGCTATGTTGGGCTTTTCTTTTGCATTTATGAATTGTGATTGCATCAAATATACAGGCTGTACATATTTGGATTGCAGCAATCAATTGAATGTAATTAGGAATATGTTTATAAATGAATGGTGAAGTAATTAGATGCAATCATCTACCAAACTACAACTTCTGATCAAACTTCACTTATGGTTTAACTGCATCCACTCATAATGACTAATTACGCATTAACAATGCAGGGAGACACATACAGTGTGACTCATGCCCATCAATCTCTTGCCCCAGTGCATGCTGGGAGGCGTCTCTACAGCACACACTTCACATAACTGCAATCAGCACTCAAGCCAGTCATATGAATGCTGATCATGGTTTCAACTCTCTACTCCTGTTGCCTTTATTTCAAAGTAAAAGCCCACTGTTACTAATTAATCCTCAAACCGCGTTTGAAGAACCAAATAAGATGAATGAGAATGATCGTTTTAGCCTGAGTGCAACATGCCTGAAGAACATGGCCCATATCTACAAGTTAAATTGAAATAGGTTTTGAGTTTTTAATGAGGTTTTTGCAATCTTAATATCTTATCTTCCACAGTCATAGTTTTCATGTATGGTAGCCCACAACAAGACCAAAGATTCCTCCTGCGCTCGTCGTCTTTATTAAACTGCAGCGTCTGGCCAGGCGGCAGCAGAAATGCGACCTCCCTGCTCACAGCCTCGATGGATGCATCCCTCCGTCCCTGTTGGTATCGAGGGGTATTTTGCTCAAAAACCCAGAGAAATGAATGTGTCTCGGTGAGCCGCTGGCATTGACTGATGTTGCTGAAGATAAGAGCGCAGTCAAGGGCAGGGATCCGAGGTTATTTATATGACACGTCTGAGCGAATGGTCCCCCGAAGGTTGGCGGAGGCACTGACAGTGAATGACAGCTGTTTCTCACCAGACAGAAAGAGCCGATTCAAAGTGCGCGACACGCTCATTTAAACATTTATCCAATCAGACGGGATGACGTGATGTGACTGATATCCGCGCAGTCTACATTCAAAATGACATTGTTTTTTGACAGCTGACACAGTGCTGGTATTTCTTATAATTACTATTGTTATATTATTGTTGTTATCAGTATTATTTATTTTCTTTTGCATTGATGCTGTTGAAGGTTGAGCTTTCGTGCCGTTCTTCTACATATGTTTTGGATATTTTTCATGGAAGCTTGTTGAGCCTTTTAAACTTGACGTACATTTGAATGTTTTTCACACATTTTCCTCGAAGGAAAGGAGAAAGGTTGGCGTAACCTTATTTATTTCACCGGTATTGTCATGAAAGAAAGTTTTTTTTTTGTTTTTTTTGTTTTCAAAAACCTATTCCAACCTTTAACTTGAGACTTTCCTGACTGTAAGCTAATTATTGCACCTACTGGGAAATATTTGAGCTTTTCCTGAACATTGTTCCATAAGTCTGCTGTCAGCAAAATGGTAAAAAAACAGACAATGTTAGGTGGTGATGCAGGTCATATTAAAACTAAATTTGATAGAGCTGCAATAACTTTATATAAAGTAATGTTGGGGGAAACTCCCAGTTGTCTAATGTAATGGATAATGTTTATTAGCACTGCATCGCGTTTCTTCGAGCTCTTTTCAATTGTTTAAAAATAATTGGAGCCGATGACTCCTGAGAGAACAGTAGGAGTATGCTATGTCATGTTTTACAGACTGACACCTTGAAAGCTGGTCATATCCTTACATCAGTGACAGTGACATGTGTTTTTTTGTTTTTTTATTGAAAAGCCAACGTTGTGAGAAAACCAGCACATAGCGGTGTCAGCAAAACACAGAGTAAAAGCACAAAGTGGACTGAACCTTTCTGTCCTCGGGCGTGGGGGTGAAGACTCTTGGATGGAATGGCCTGTTGCCCATTCTGGCCTGTGTGACTTCTCCTGCCGCCTTGCTCGCGTGAGTGGAAGGAAATGGCAAAGACAAGATCATAAGCGTGCGTAGGTGATGGAACAGGATGTATAGTACTGCAGCTGTGTGCACACTTCCCCTGCAGTGGCGATGATTTAGTCTCATACAAGAGGATATTAGCCACACGGTTGACTGGGAACCTCAGCAGTCCCTACCCTCCAGCTATGGCCTCGACCTGTGTTTGCATTTATCCCACACACAAGATTACGCCCGTAAGTACTTCATCAGACAGCCAGTAAACGCATCATCACATTCTTGTTTTCTGCATTCATTGGCTCATCTTCAGCACACAAACATGGATTCGTCTTATTTGACAGCGGCCCTGTGAAGTCAAATTCTAAATGTGACAAGAATGCATTCATTCGATCTGACAGGGTCACTGTCACATGAATGAATGTATGTTTGTGTGTTGGAGTTGAAGGCAAATCACTGCAGTGTTGTATATGGGAGGCTCTGGCTTATAATATTAATAATGCACTTTATTTATGCAGGAAGTCTAGTTGAGATCAAGATCTCTTAAGGTCTCCCTTAAGGTGGCCATGGGAAAGGTTCAGAGTGCATGATTGTAGATGTTTAGAATTTAGAAGAACATGCAAGATTGAAAATGATGGTAAGGCAGACAAACTTTTTTTAAAAGGAACGGCGGAGAGGCTGCCAACTATTTCCACTATTTACAAGCAGAGATGTGCAGCGGAACTCAAGATGACTAAAAGATGCTTCAATTTTGCCAGCGCTGGCATCGAGTCAGTAATCATCAGAGAGTTGGATTTTAATCTTATGGCTGGAGAGTTTGCACAAAGAAAGACCAGGAAGAAGGTCATACCATACGCCAGCCTTCTTTTCACATTCATGTATTACAGGCTGAAGCTGATGTCTTTATTTTTTTACACGTGATGTTTTGTGTTGGCAAAGTGTTTTGTTGACACAATTGTAATAACAAGGTGAAGAAAATCGAATGCGCTCATACATTTTTCAAGCGTTCCTCCAGTGCTGTGCATGAAGTCTGTCTCTTTAGCTGTCCTCTGGTGTTACATTTATGCTAATCAGGAGTATTGTTTGCTATGGTAGAAATACAGTATGGTGGTACTTTTTTATCAAGGGAGCTGACAGTGAGGCAGACTGCTGATATTTTCTTATGCCGTAATTACATCTATTGGTAGCTCCCCTCTTCTCTTGAACTTGAAAGTTGATGCTTGGAGAGCACTTGCGTCAATCATGAAGGTCATTTTGAAATCATCTTGCAAGGTTGTTTATCGATCCTAACTAGTTCAGTTAATGAGGGCGTTTTTGCATTCAGTCTCGGAACCCATCGGCTATGGTGTTACGATTTGAATGCAGATAAATAAATAAATAAAAAGCTCATCTCGAGGGTTCCAAGATTGATAAAAAGCGAAATTGTTATCAGGCGATAGCCGACGCATTCCAAGACTGCATTTCGGCCTATGGGCTGCTTACCTGCATGCAACGAAAGCTCGCTCAAATGTGATTTGAAATCTTGTCCCTTGCATTCATAGGCAGATATCTGTTCATAGAGCTTACCTTGCATTAAACTTGTCTGCAGAGGACAAACAAAACTATGTTATAAGCAAGGTCAAGTATTATTGCCTACCGCAATACACTGGGCATCATCAACCCCGCGTGAGAACATTTTTACGAGACTTAGATTGGATATAAAGGCAACTCAAAAGGATATTATTTTATTGTATTGCACTGGTTATAAACTATATCTGTAAAATCAAAGCCACCATTTGTTCCTTCTTCCCTACTGCCTTAAGTCTGAGCACGACACAAAAGAAAAAAAACGTCGATTCCCTATTCAGAGAAGCAGTTGCGTAATATCTTGTAATTGGAACATTGTTGGCGTTCATCATGCTGTGAGACCTCTGGCAGGTTTATGCTGGTTATATGGCATGCTTTTATTCACGTCTTGACTACTGTAAGTCTTTATGTAGGAGAGTCAGTCAGTCATCCCAATCTTGCCTGCAATTGTTTCAAACGCAGTGAGAGTCCTTACTGGTATCCAGAAGAGACACCAGATCTCTCCTGCACTGGTCCTTGACTGGTTAGATATAGAATGACTTTTGAGCACCAGCTTACATTCTCGGTCTTGTCAATTCCTGTTCTTCACCCAGACCCCTGAGGTCCTCTGATCAGTTATTCCTCGTCATTCCATGTCTCTACGCGGGCCGAGCCCTTTTCCATCCATTCCACAGACTTGTGGGACAATTTACAACTTCACTGTCAGACGTCTCCAATTCATCACCACTTTTAAAGTCCCATTTTAAGACCCACCTTTTTACCACTGCATTTGAGTTCCATTAATTATTCATATCACTCCATGAGTGCTTTCATTTTCTGTCTGCTACAGTTTAACGGTTTTTTTTTTTTCTTTTAAATGAGTCCCCTATAAATAAATTGAATAAGACTGACTTGGCTATTTAAACATCAACAGAAATTGGCCACCAGCAGCAGTTAGTTGCAGTGTTGTTTTTTGGCCGCTTGACAAATGTAAGTCCAATATACACTCTTCTTGGAGCTCCGTTTCAGTCTCCACCAAGTCCTGAAAAAACTCCTCCACTGTTGTTCACCAGCTAGTCGCCAACAATGTCTGCGCTGAGCAGGGAGTGTACAGTAAGCTTTAAAGCCTCTTTGATTCCTAAGCAGTGAAAGCTACAGGCCGTAAAAAATCAAAATAATGAGCTGAAAGAAGCTAAATTGCCCTATAAAGCTGTTGGTGATAATTCCCAGTTGGTTTGTCACTATGAGTGACATCTTCCTCACGACCCAAAATCATTTTAGCTGTTCTTAATATAACAATATTGAGTAGTGCAGCTTTAAATAATAAAAAAAACCCCAAGAAACTTAAGAGCGACAGTAACGTATGACGTCATAGTCAGAACAAATGATTGGCAACTTGAATTCACATTTAACCAGTTTATGGACATTTTTGCAATCTCTCAATTAAATGATACGATGACTATATACCACAATAGTGACTACCGTATGCTGAACCTCCAGTAAGGTCAGAAAACATATCAAACAGGGAAACAATGCAGCTGTCAATGGGATCATACATTGTAAAATCCAAATGTTTAAAAAAAAAAAAAACAACTAAATTGACAAGTGAACTGTGAATACTGCAAACTTTGAAATGCCCGGAGAATTATGCATTAAGGAGGATTATAGATAATGTGGTATGCATAAACCTACAATCCTTAAACCATAAAAAAGACGCAAAACAAATGAATTTTAATTAATTAAAAAATTACGACTTACACTTTAGTTCACGGTGCCATATGCAAAAATACACCTTAAATAAATTCCAGTATCAGTTCTCCTCTTTTAATGGGGATTAAACAAATTGAATCAAGCTCACTGACATCAATGCTTATCATGTCCGTCGGGATGGAAAGGGTTACAATAACCCTTTCATTTTTCGGGGGCATCTGAATCTCACCTGTCTGTTTTTTTATTTATTTTTTTATTTCTTGCAAACCCCCGACAAAGTCAAATCACATCCTGTGACATCGTCTTCAGCTGACTGGTTCACGATCGTTACAAGCACATAACGTGAGTACAACAAAAGCATTCCCACATACACCAATCTCATCCCTGTTGTTGTTTTTGTCTTCAACACACTTCTTACTCGTAAGTATGCACATGAGTGAACTGGACAATAGCAGAACATCACATCATCAATCACTTGTGCTTTAACTATATTCTCGTCTCTGGAAATTTCTGTCCAAGGCAGACCTAAAAAAAAACATCCCTTTTAAAATGCATCCACCGACCACAGAACACAACAATCACCTCCGCAGTCTTGAGAGCAGCGTATGCTGTTTATCTTGGGGCAAACCAGGTTAAAAGCATACATTCATAACACCTGAAAAAAGCTTCACAGCAGCTTACATGGAACATTCATTCAAGTCGACTTCACTATCCTGTCGTTCGTGAAAAATACTCTTCTTTGTGTCAGTTGTGACTTGGATGTGGACTGGAGCGGTGTGTGCCAGCTCTCTAGTTGAAAATGTCAAAAAAAACACCCTCCCCAGGTGTGTATTTAAATTGAAGAAATTTAAAAATCAAGGACGTTTATCCAGCTTCTCTACCGCGTCACATTAAAACGCCCGTTCTCTGGTTGACTGACGGAGCATGTTTGAGTATAATGATCATTTATATATTAATTATGTGAGGAAGCTAATTAAAGGAATGTGTCGCTGCTCTTGTTTGTTTTAATCCATCACTGTACTAAAAGCTTGCCAGACAGTGAACACAATGTCTGTTTCTATTGTCGTCGAAGTCATCCTATTGTTGAGTGGTAGTGTCGTGCATACTTTTGATTTGCATTGCCACACACTGATAACGTAGCCGTAACAACAAGAAGATGCTTACTGAGCTTACTGTAATGAATAAAGCAAATTGCACTATATTGACTTTTTATATCATACGAAATACTGCCCGGACAATCAGAAACACAAATTTAAAAATCTAAAGCTCTAGTGTTTTTTTTCAATAAAGTAAGTTAATCCTTTTAGCAAATAAGGTGAAAACACTGGCATGGTCCTTTTTTAAGTAGCTATATATCTGTTGTCGCTTATTGGTGGTGAATTCTTGTATAATCGAGGACCGAAGCATCTATTCTGTCTATTCAAAAAAAACAAACAAACGAACACATGGTTCATGATAAGCTGCAACCTGGCCCCGTGAATCCCAAGAAAAAGCCTCAATTTGCATAAAAAGTCTACGGGTCAGCCAAAGGGACCTCGAGGACCGCCTGTGGCTGCCTGAGAAACTTAAAGGCTTTAAATTAAATATGTTTGTATTTCTGCTCATTTTTGGGACAACTTGATAACTTTGCATAAATCATACCAGTTGCAACTTTAAAGCAAGACTTTTAAAAGCTGAAAAATATCATCAGAAATTTAGTTTTGCACATTAAATTTAGCTTCCCCGAAGTTTAGTTTAGTGCCGCGCTGCTAATTCGACCGCCCACTAACCTGACACTTTCGATGCCATCGGCACTACCTGTAGGTTAACAGTGATGTTAAACACACTTTCATTCAATTTGCCACTGTGGAGAACGGAGCTGCCCGCTGACGGACACTTCACATAAACGTCCGACAGGCTCATTTCAGATGTTCAGAACTCGGTATGAATGCGCCACGAAGCTGCTATGACACTGCGGTCAGGTGTCTAAAACAAAAATGCCATTTGATAAGTGTATGCATTTGGAGAAAAAAACAGAACAGTGCAGGAATTGTCTGTACACATTTGTACATGTTCTACACATACTACGATGGAAATAAAAATTTGGATGCACAATGCTGTAGGACTTTGCCTGAGAAATCATGGTGTACTATTTATTATTCTGAACTGTTTATCATGGAGGATCTGTTACTCTGTTTTGCATACAACTGTAAAAATACAGTAAAATTCAACAATCACGTTGCATTTTTTTTTTTTTCCTTTTTTGTCATTTACTTAAAAAAAGCTTAATGGTATTGTACAGATATTGAACAGGACGTGACACAATAATAATAATCTGAATGTACACTTCAATATTGGGCAATAAACAGTCAACTATCAACAGTTACATGTATTTTTTTTCGTTTTTCCCTTTTCACATACAAAAAAAGGTTTGGGGAGACACAAACTCAGTAGTTCTACCGTCATCAAATTAGTGCATGATTCAAATTTTTTCCCTTCGTCGGATTGATGCCCCTCTCTCTTGGCGAGCCAACAGAGAACAGGCTCCGATGCGAAGCCAGAAAGAAACGGAAAGAAAAACTAAGGGGGAACCACTGGCGCTCTTGGATTTCCATTCTTCTTCTAGGACTAATAGTCTGTTCTTGCTGTTCAATGCTGAGAGAAGCTCGGAGGTTGTCACATTTCACATCAGAACCTCACCAGGCGGAGCAAGGTTACAGTCAGCAGGAGGCATACGGAGCAACGGGGCAACACGGCGGCCCCATTCACATCGTGCATCGCCCCGGGACCTGCGGGAGAATAACACAAACCTTAGCTAAGGGTTAGCACGTCTCACGGTTCATGTCAGTGCTGGAACTGTGATTCGGTGGCATTCAAATGTTCACGTAGCTTATTTTCTCAGCCAAATAGGAGCTTTGCGTCAAAGCAATGCAATTGCCATGGAAACAAGTGAATAATAGAAATGGAAAAGTGAACCAATGAATGTGATACAGTAGGTGACCTTTGTATCAGGTTTGATACAGCGCAGCTGCGAGCATGCAAAGAAGCAGCCACCAAGAATAGTCCATTTGGAAAATAAATGACAGTACTTTAAACATAATTAACACTCTCATTCACAACAGTGAGCCCTTTTCTCAGCATTCTTATTCTTACCGTAAAGAATTATGCTGGCATTAGTGATTCCCATGGTGTTCACGGCAACACAAGTGTAGTTTCCGTAGTCTTCTTCCGAGACGTTGAAAAAGACGAGCATGGACTGTTTACCTTGATTCTCTATCTTAACCCCATTTAGTCCGTTCAAGAGCCTGTAAGAAAGGGGGGGGGGGGGGCAGCCTTCAATGCATCTGCTGCTGAGCAGTAAAGAAAAGAAACTAACAGCGCTTTTCTTGGATTCTTTGAGAGGCCATGTGTCTGTTTGCTTTTTTTTTTTTTGTCAAATCTCAAGCACATGTATTTAAAATGTATTTCTGCATGAAATTAGAAATGCATTTACACCTGCGGGCTGTGAAAAGCATTTTTCACACAGCTCGCCGCCTTATTCGAGTATCTGTACACGCATTTGCGCACTTCATCCTTCAGCGCACAGCAACCTTCCTTCTGTTTCACTCATTGCACTTCCTATTCCTCTGCTACTGTTTCATTGCCTTCATCTCGTGTTTGCAGACGCCAGTCATTTATTTCATCTGCGTCCTCCGTCCCTTTTTTTGTTCTGATTTTGTCTTTTGGGGACTGACGAGCAGTGCTGCCTGTCACCGTCAGGGACCATTTAACAGTGCAACATAGCCTGTGTTTACATCAGTTTACCAGCTTTGGGGCTGCTCATAAACATCTGTCCAGTCTCCAGCCTTCATTTGGAAAAGACTGCATTATACTATAATATCCTCTAAACCTCCGAGCCCTGCACCCCTCTGACAATAAACCAATTACAGTGTAAAAATAATGATAATAGTTGCCTTTGGTGTCCATGCCTGTTTTGTAAATGATTTGACTGAAGATTCCTTTTAAATGAAATTTATGAATTTCCATAATGTGATTAAAACAGGGCATATTAGAGAGAAGAAAAATGCAGGGCACGAAGGATTATCTCATTACATCAAAAGCACAATCTGTTTTAAACAAGGGTATGTGTAAAAAGCCATCACTTATCAACAAAGATGATGCAGTCTGGCTTATTTCAAATACAGTAAGTCCGCACCCTACAGCACAATAGGTGTCTTTGCGTGTCTGTAATGCTGACTTCAAACAATTCCAAGCCTGTAGACATCGCAACGCTCAGAAGAGAAACTTGCCTGCGGTCTTCTTTGTACCACTCAAAATCTGCCCTCGGGACAGCAGAGGCTTCGCATTGCAGGACTCCTTTTTGTCCAACTGGAGTACCCGTACTCCTCGCTTTAGAAATGAAGGGAGGATCTGTAAAACAAAGTGAAATGAGTTTTTGAAATGCCGTCATGTGGAAGGCAAAACCACTTTGCTCTGTATTTTGGGCTGCGTCATGCTCCTGTTTCTTTCAATGTGAATTGACACCATGATGAACAAGCAGCAGCCCCGAGAACAGACCGGGAGGGAGTTTGTCACATGATTTGGGATGGCATCCAATTGAATCTTCACTCCACCCTGGCAAACTGTACATCTTCTGAAGACACTAAGCCTCGTGAGTCTATCTGTGTAAACAACGTTAGAATCCCAGTAAAACTGCCACAAAAGTTGCTTCTCTTGTAACAGGAGTGCGTATGAGACAAAACAAATGTTTAAAAAAAAAAACTTCAGTCGGACTATATTTGAGGAAATATCCAAGAATTATTGGCTTTTAACTTGTGTCCCCCATATGTCATGATCATGAGTGTGATAGCTTTGGCCCTTACAGTTGACGGTGACTTGCACTGTCCTGACATCAGGGCTTGAGATGTCATTAGAAGCAATGCATTCATACGCTCCTGACTGCTCTTTGGTGATGCCTGTCAGCTGCAGATGTTCCCCCTCCGTCACAAATTTATGAGTGCCTGTTGAGAGGGAAAGAAACAGAGGAAGAAATGCATTGGTAAATAAGTGACCTGGACTGACCTTGATAGAATTTTGAGTGACACATTGTACCGGTGCAGATATCGAATTGAATTCCAGCAGTCTCTCATATACAAAAAATACACATTGTCAAATCCAGTGTGTTGACCAGACCAGCCGTCACTCTGGAGTGGTTTGTTTAGCCTGCGTGTGCTTAACAGTACAAGAATTATTCGTCCCACAGGTTTTGCTTTGGGTCTGTTTTGGCTCTGGCGATTGCAATGTCGGTTGATAGGTCAGCAGCTATCTGATGGATTGCCACAGAATTTTGGTACAGTTTGTAAGTCTGTAAAGCAGGCTTTCCGTTAAAGATCTGTAGCCTGTAAGCCCAAAGAGTAATTACTCCTACAGAGTTACAGAAGACATTATACAATTGTTTTAGAGTAGTAATCCACATGACTAGTAAACTGATTTTGACAAAGACTGAGCCTTTATCCTATGCAGATATTAAATGGTACTGTCGTGCTGGTGCGTCCTTTTTAAATGGCGAACCAGCAGACGAATCTAAAGTATCAGAGTAGAAACGACGATGCACCATTTGTTAATAAAGTAATGGGTTTGCAGGAACCAGTGGAAGCACTGTTGGACACCTCTAATTTTCATATATGATGATATGTAAACTTAACAGACGAGGACAACCTTGTGAGTGTCCTTGTCAAAGATCTTCATTTCAAAAGAAATTCAAATCAACAGAAAAACAGCAGCAGTCTGTCGCTGAATTTGGGATTTACTCTGTTTCCAAATGTCTCCAGAGGGCAGACAGCTCAGGGCATGCACTCATTACACAAAGAAAATAAACTAATTGCATCGAAACAAGCCCACTTGAGTAACACCACAAATTACCCCTGACACCAGCAATGTTAAAAGCGTGTTCTGGTGACAGAGAGACCTTAAGCTATTGCTGCGTGGGTGGGAAAATGGATAGGAGCACTAATCCCAATCAGTAGAAATGTCAATCCAGCAATATCTCCACATTAGCATAATATCATTATATTTGCTAAATCCTCAGCTGCAGACACTGTTGCAGCTGGCTGGGGATTCACTGAAAAGGTTGTGGGCTTGGGATAATCAGCTTGTTGCACATAACTAGGAGAACTGCTAGTGCAGGTAATTGCACATTTTCATCATGGATAACTATATTAGGCAGAATGTGGGTGACAAAATGCCGTTGAGCTACTAGCTGGTACTGTGTGACTGATTTTAATGATGGCCAAGGATGGACGGAAGTTTACTGTCGAATTATGAAATAATTTGCTTGTTGGCTTTGTCGTACACTGGGTTATCACTTTCTCGATACATGCGTATATATTGCAAGCTTGTTTCTTAGAGCATACCATGCCTCAAATAACCAACAATTAAAAGGCAAATTCTGCTTGCCATGCAAATCGAAGTTCATGGCATAATAACTGCCTAACTATTCGGTGGGTTCGACATCTCTCCACGTCGATGCTGAACTGATTCAGGCAAACATGAATTACTTGATTCAAACTAGCACATTTTATTCGAACTCTCTCAAATTAGTGGCATTTCAAAATCTGTCCTGCCCAAAACCAACAGATGGTTCAAGAAAAGCAATATGATACTACACATCAATATTGTTCAAATTTCAGATTGGGTCACCAAAAAAAACAACAACAAAAAAAAAACAAATTTTGGTTTAAAATGTTTATCTCAATTTCCTCATCCAAGTGCTTGCTTTTGTGATTAAATAATTCTCTCTCTCTTTTTTTCACATTTAAAACTTTCAAAACTGAGTCTGCTGCCAGCCTGAAACTAGTTTTTGAAGGCAAGTACTGTGTGTGTGTGTGGGTGTTTATTAACGTTCGTCTCATTCCCACTCAACCCACTGCTGAGACTAGAGGTGTGTGTGCGCGCGAGCGGGCTCTCATCATGACACCGTTAACCGTAACGTGCCAGCGTTCAAACAACAATTTGAGAACAGTGCAGAAGTGAACAGAATACAATCAATACACTATCGACTCCTGTAGGATCATTACACAGCCCGGTGGAGAACACACAGCAGAGGTGACAAAATGTGGAAGATTACAAAAAAAGTATAAGATAATGACCAGGCATGGTTACAATCTAAGTATTATAATATAAATGTCAATCTAAATTACCCAGATGAACAAATATAAAGACGTCATAATCATCACGCATTACTCTGGATGAATGAATATAAAAACAATCACCATCACCATCAACACCCACATCAGTGGTCTGCAGCGATGGCCATAATTCCAGCACAACATCAGCGTCAGCATAGCATGACTGGGTGACTAATAAGAGAGCCATTAAAGTACCGGGTGGCAGCCGGCACAAATGAGCATCTAAAAAGCACTCGGCGGAGCACCTCAGCAGTATTAGCCATTAGCTTAAGGAGCTCTGCTGCCCAGACACCACTCTTTGCAGCTTTTGCCGAAAGATTACTGCAGTCCAATTACAAGCGTTACAGTAGAAAAGACCAAAGATCTCAGGAAACGACAACAGCTGCCGGTCCTCTGGAACAGGTTGTAATAAAAAAAAAAAATCCATTAAAACCAAAAAAAAAAAAAAAGGGGCAATTTGGCACCGATTTGAATTTCACAGAAGAAATAAAGGCTTATAATTTTAGATATCGATGGGCTTTGCTAAAGTGTACCCTTCAGTAGACGAGAAAAAAGTTTGCGGTCCACGTTTGGCTTCTCAGCTAGTAACAATGGAACTGTACCTGAGCCACATTTTAGAACCAGGGGCTAGTTTCACCAAATTTGCAACATGCAAACATATGCAGTCATTTGCGCATTCGGTCGCTACAACCGTTTGCGATCTGCAAAAGGCCTTTGTAAAACAGGCCCCAAGGACTGTAAACAAATGCTCCAACAAATGCAAGACCTGGCCTTTGTGTGTGGAGTCCGTTTGTTCCTCCTGTTTTCTCCAGGCGATCTGGTTCCCTCCAACAAGCCAAAGACATGTAGATTAGCTTAACTGCCTATCAGTGACGCGTCTGCAAATATGTTTAAGCCCTGTGATAGACTGGTGACCTATCCAAGGTGTGGCACACCATGCAGCATGTTGGGTTAATAGATGTGTTCATGTTTCTGTTGGTTTATTTCTTATCTGGCATAACTGCGGGTCATCTTTACTAAGAAAATCGCATGGTATAATATACCGTTGGATTTTGACCAACCTTCAAATGAACTCATGAAATGAAACAAATCTTCGAGTTTAATTGTACTGCTAATGCAAAAGGAGCGTCATGGAAGACACAAAATATTACACAAGCACAGCAGCTCAGCAGGCTGGTTAGAGCCGGTGAAGGTTGTCGATATGACTGGCGTCTCTCGAGAGTACTGAGGTAAATGCACTTGCAACACAATGCGCTACATGCACGCAGGAGGCCTAAATGTCTAATAAAAAGAAAGGAAAAGCGTAATTGCTTAAGTGATTTCACAATGCATTCAACGCCAAGTTCACATGGAAATTTAATGAATACAAATCACACCTCGTCAGTCAGTCGCTCCACCACTTTGGCTCAGACTGAATATCTCAGCCGTTCCTGGATGGATTGCCATAGAATTTGGACATTGATTGTTCTCAGATGATAAATGACTTTTCCTCCAGCGCCATCATAAGGTTGATATTTTTTGGTTTTGAGTGAAATATATTGACAATTATTGGATAGATTGCTGTGAGATTGTCCACAGATATTTCAGGTCCCCAGAGGATCCGTCCCAACTGACTTTGGTGGTTCCCTGACCCTTCACCTAGCCAAAGGCTCAAAATTTGACTTTGGTTTACGACCAAATAACTGCAAAACTAGTGACATTCCCATCAGCTAAATTAAGATACTAAACATCAATGTAAATGTCAAAATACGCGAATGTGTTTGGGGCAGAATGCGTCAAATCTGAAAAAAACGGGTGAAAAAGCCTTGGTAAATCTGGCGCTGCGTATACATTTCAGCAGGCACAACAGACTCTGGAACTGTGGTACTGCCCATGACCTGGGACTGGCGTTATGTATAATTTACAATTTAATAACCCATCAAATCCCACAATAGCACGTTTACATGCGGAGGCCTATCCATTAGGAGGCCACTGGGCAAAGACAGAGACTTTTGGTGGGGGGGTGCAACCTGTAATTACCGTTAACATCCGTGTGATATTGCACTGGCCTCTATTTTCACGCTTGCTTGGGTCTATTGTTGTAGTGGGATGCACGCAAAAGTGTGACTGCAACTGACTGAATTGTCTTTCAAAGAGTTACGAGGCTTAGAAACAAACAAACAGCCAGTGGTTATTTTAGTGAGGAAAATCTTTGCTTAAACAGGTGACAGCGAATTCGTTTTGATAAATGAAAATACGATAAAATGGAATAAAAGTGAAAATGATAAGTCAGTCATTCAGTATTCAGGGAGAGACATGCAGACTATGCTGGTCACCACCAGATTTACAGCATGAATGTGAATGAGTCACTGCAAATTCTGTATCACTGCCGTTAAAGCTTTCACTCAGTGTTCCGTTGGGGAGAGAGGTAAAGCTGGTGAGGAAAACCGCCTCTCCCTGTCCCGCGTTTAATCACGCCATGTAATTGTCAGCATCAATGTGGAAGCAGCAGCATCCTCAAACACAGGAGCAGGCAAATCAACTGATAGTGTCGTTTCTGAATATTTAATTGTCAACCTATTTCAGTAAAAGAAATGGCAGAATGCAGAACGATTGTGTGTGTGTGTGTGGTGGCGGAGAGGGTTGGCCCTTTTCAGAGTGGATGCGGGACTGGCCCGAAAAAAAAGACACTCGAGGACACTTGATGTGAAGCAGTGTGTCTGTGCTGACAGCAGCCAGCAGGTAATTCTAGAGTTTCATGGTTTCGAACCATTTCAGAGCCCTGTGGTCATTCTCTAAGCTGAATTCTGTACCCAGCAGACGGTACTTGAAACGGTCTACGGTCCATTTGATGGTTAGACACTCCAGCTGCCCTGGCGTCTCCCTCAGGACTGGTTTCCTGCTGACACCGGCTACTGGCCTTTTCTCTTCTCCCTCACCTTGCCGTCACGTTCCACCAAATACCTCTGCCTGAGGCTTGAGTCTGGGTGTTGAAGGGCACACTAAAGTTTAGCTGCATCTGCCATCGTCTTTATCTTTTTTTGATGACCTCCTTGGACCACCTTCACTCTCCTTTCACGGCTTCCCCTTGGGATCGAAAACACTGCTACAATATGAAGGCCAGTGTAGCCATATCCTCTGGCACTGTTTGGTCTCAAAGGAGGCAGCTGGGTGCAGGCAATCCTCTTACAGCCCCTTCCTCCTGCACCTGCACTGGAAGCACTTTCCCCAGATTACACACCAGTTATGCTTTTTTTCTTCTTTCTTTCCTAGAATGGCTGTGTTTAGAGCATTTCTCACCCAACATGTAGCGATAAAGCGTAAGAATAGTAATCACAGTCGCAGATGTGACAGTGTCAGGAGAAAAATGCTTTTCCGAGCTCCATTGTACTTACAAATAAAGAAGTTTCAGGCGCTGAAGACCTCTGGTCAGCAACAAAAACTGTTCAAAGCTGTTCAAATAGTCTTTAAAAACCACTCAAAAATAACTTAAATGAAAATCTTTATCTCCAAGGAGATAAACACCCTTTTCTTGTCCACTGACAGGGCCATGTTATTGGCAGCATTGATGTGGAACAGCAGCTTGCGCTAAGATCGAGGACATGATCAGTCCAGGAGGAGGCACCTTTTATTTAAAAGGCAAGACAGATGCTTCATGAAGCCTGTACGTTAGCTGGAAGCCATGTTTGCTCTTGTTTCTGGGGTAGTCTTTCCTCTCCCTTGGTCCTCTTATTAATGCAGATGACTGCATGGAGCGCCGCAACGTGACTAATACAGAGTATGGACGACAGGACTGGGCACAACATCCCTGCACATGTCCCACGAGGATCTAACAATTACCACACTGCTGCGGAGCTGCTATAATGGCACCAGTCCCATGGGGTTGAGTGCATTACTGTTTGTAGCCAGTATTCTGCTGTGTAATTGTTTGATGCAGTTGTCGCAGGTGAATATTTCTGCAAGCCTGCGCTCTTGTGTAAACCAAACTCTAAATCAAACTCACAAAAGTGATACTACCTTTCTTGCCCGACGTGCTTTATTGGGGGCTTAAACACCTTCCCGCTCCATGTGCTTTCCGTAGATTCTGGAAAGAATATTGGATGAGACCTTTGGTAAATGGAAGGACTTGTTAAAATCAACAAGGGCAACGGTTTTACCAGTTGATTAGCTGTGCTTTGGGGAATTCTTAACTGTTTCAGCCCTGTACTCCGTCACGTTAGCCCAGTATCCTCCTAAGAATTCGATCCACGTCAGATGATTCTGCATCTCACGTTTTAAGTCCGAACTCAACATTGGTGCTAATGCAGGAAGTAGTGTGCCCTCTTTGTAGCAAGGCTTTAGACGTTGGGGTGGTGGATTGGTGTGTAGAAAGTCTCACTTTCATGACCTTTGTGATCAGGGGTCAGGTTCACAAAGATAAGAGTTTAACTACGGCTTAGATCCCTCGCACAAAGTGGTCTAGTTCTTGAATATCTTAAAGAGCAACACCCTCTACAAAAGCCTTGTTTTTGGTGACCTCCAGTGTCCAGCATGACTTCTCACCTTGCTGCAGTGACAGACTGTTGGACTCCAGGACCCGGTGACATCACTGTTGGGTGTGGTTACAGGTTCAACACAGCACATTTCTGACCACACCCATCTGTGATGCTGAGCAGCAAAACGCTGTTTTTCAAGTTACTCTTTTAAGTAGTTAAACTAAACTTTTTTTCCAAACAAAAACATGCGGCCGACAGAGTAGCCACATCAAACTGCTCCGCTCCCTTTACTCCAGCAGAAAATGTTTGCCTTGTTGAAGAGTTCAACAGTTATAAGGACATTTTACTTGGAAAACAAAGTGAAAAAATACCAAGAAAAAAACTTTCAATCCCTCAGTCGACAGGTGCATCAAAGTCAGGCTCAGGATAGCTTCTTTGGGCAAATCAACTGCTCTCTTCCCATTGTTCGCTCCACAACATTGTTCTGAGGCAAGTTTTGCATCTCTTTTTTCATTTGGAGCCAACTGGTCAGGCAGGCGTCACTGACTGCTTGTGGCTTTTGGTTCTGAGTTAGCAAGGGAAGAGGGTGGCTAACTTTTTAGGCTTAAAATAAGTCTGTTTATTTTTGTGAACCCCTCTAAATTGCATTAGACTAATCTAAGAGCTAAATTATGACTGACCTAACGCTGTATACCAAAAAAATCTCAAAAATCGCTTTGTGAAACATGAACTCAAGAGTTCCGTGATGGACATGAAGTCAGTGATCGATTGCCTTTTTCCCTACCCTTAAACATACCACAGTTGCCATACCAAAAACAGCTTCTGTTAGGTGTTAATCTAGCGCCTTAATTATTATGACAACAATCTTGATATATTGCTTGAACTGACTGCAATAACATTTCCTTTTTTTGTTCTTTTAACATTGCAATTAATATTAACTGACTATAAACTAATAATAATCCAAATCATTTAGTAATACTAACTAAATGGAATTAAATGTGTCGTGTGTTTTACTAGCAAGACATGGGTTCTTTTATGTAATAATGAAAATTTGACCAAGCTCTTTTATCTCTTTTGGGATTTTCTATTGGTTAATTTACTTTTTCTCACTTTGGGTTGACATGTTGAACAGACTTGTAACAGGAAGGTTCTTTATAGATTTGTGCAAATATAGCACGCTTCACCTAATGTATATACCAATTGTCCTGTATTCTACACACTGCTTCCAAAATTATTTTTCTCCAAACCCCCAACCAATACACGCAATTTGGCAGTATTAAAAAATGAAAAATGACATGTTGTGAGCTCATTATGTATTTATAATAATGAAAAAAAAAAAACCCTGTACTTTCACAAAAGATGTGCTGTCAGAGGGAGTTTCTCTCTTGTGCCCTGCTCTGATTTGTGCCAATCTGTTCTTATTACACCCAAGAGGCTGCCATTTAGAGACAAAACCACGTATACTTATGAAGTAAAATGTCTCAACAGGAAGTGCAATTAAAGTAAATAATGGTTACAAAAGCTCTCTAGTTGTCTTAGAAACCGGTGGCAACCAAAGCTTACACCTGGGACAGGAGGACTGCAATATAATAACAGCTGTCAAACCATCACTGCTAAATGTTCACTCATATGCACAGCTTGGCAATAAAAGGCAGTATTATTTGCTTCACACCCAGCTGATGGAAATGTGCCTAATTCGTTCTATTTGTTGCAACGTTGCTAACATTGGCTTAAAATTTTCTTGATTGTGGAATCCGACAAAGCTACAAAATGATCGCGGTCAGCTCAGATCACCACAATCAGGAGATCACGTAATAATTAGAGGCCTAGTTGTGTGTTTCAAAGGAAATAAAGGCCACAATAGTCTATGAAAACCAAAAACATACTTGTTTTAAACCTCATAACAGACAAGCGTTTTCCGTATTTCATTTTTACATCAAAATTGTAATTGTTTTTCTACTTTGTCACAGTGCTGATGCTTTATGATAAATTTGGACGTTTTGGAAACTTGCCATTGCTCCGAATATGGTTATTAGATAAGTATGTGATGATGAGTATTTGTCTTTCACCAAGACTTTATGCTGCTTTTTCACAGAGCGCGTTTCATAGATGAGTTTGGTAACAAAAGTGACTGCCAGGTGCAGATATGCACAGATTCAGAACGCTCATTTGCATAAGCCATTAAAAGGGGGCATTGACCACTGACAACAAGAAATTGACCTGATGCTATCAGGAAATCAATTCACCCCTGAGGCTGCATCGGTGCCGCTTCCACAATTAAATTAGGCCTGCATGATACTGTCAGGACTTGTTTGTTCTGGGTCGAGGTTGAACTCTGCAAGGCAAAAGGAACGCAGCAGTAACCTGTGGTCCTATCTTTGCTGCTCAACAGGTATTGTCAGTGATAAAAACGTGTCCTGGATTGAGAATCTGATGCATATGCAAAATGATGCACAGCGCGTCTTAATCCACAAAGGAGAAAACCTTAAATGACTTCATAATCAGTTAATTGTCCTAAGGCTCCTTGGGAAGATTTACGCTTAAGAGGAGGGTGAAACACATTCAAATAAAAACCAGATTCTATTATACTGTATTATATGCACATGTATTGTAATGTAATGCACCTTGGCCGAACCTCTTGCAGTATGAGCAGAAGGCAAGACCTTTTTCATTTGACTTTAAAAGAGAGCAGAGTCCTGCAAGTCTGTACACAGCAGCTGTAGTGTGAGTTCAACAAAAGTAGGACATCACATAAAGTAGAGCAGTGTTTAGGTTTTCTCTTGCGTCGTACATAAAATGTCTACATTACTCATACCAACAAAAAGCATTTGACAGCACATTTCCGTGAACCGACTGCTGTTGACCATTGGCCATATTCATTTGAAACACGAAGGGTACACGGACCTAAATGAAAACGTTAGCTACAAAGAGTGGGACTTGTTGATGACAGACTTAGGAAGTCTGGACCTGTCCATGGATGAAATTCCGGCTGTGTATCTTCAACACATTTGCGGCTCTAGTAATGAATGTTTGTGGTTACTGCAGATGTGCAGATGCTAGTTTTCTAACCATACAGCTAGTTTGGTTAGCAAGTTGGTCGCCCTGGAATCCCTATGTCAGTTGGCAGAAATAGCTATCAATGGGGGGTGTTTCCTGTGTTTGCTTCTAGGCGATTCATCTAAAAAAAGTTATAGAGTGCTGCAGCGATGACGTATTCTTGCAGGAAACCTGGAATTTAGCGTCGCCCTGGTTCCCTCGACAAAAAGCCAATGGGATTTCGGATTATTGCAGACAATAAACTCTGTGACAAACAAAAGTTTACGATACTTAAACGCTTGCACTCATTCCTGCAGCACTCTATTTGGAAAGGTTCAGGAGGCTCACACTACTTGCCTCGATATACTTTATTTTGCCTGATTCACGCTATTTCCACAGCCGGTGGCAAGTCATCATCAGACCCACAGGCAGAATGGCCACAATTATAAGAAAAGGACCAAGGTTGAAAAATGACAGAATTTCCCTTTTAATTAGCTTTCACAAACACGGTCAACAAACTTCAACCGACTTGCTCTTCAAAGACATCAGCCTGAGGTTTGTTTAGTCTATTTGATCCTGCTGTCTGAGCCCCAGACTGAGTCTTTGCTCTCTAATCTTTTTCTCAGTCATATCCTGAACGCTACACAATATTACATTACAGATTTACCCCCCCCCCACACACACACACACACACACACACACACTG
Organism: Enoplosus armatus; assembly: GCF_043641665.1. Lineage (NCBI taxonomy): Eukaryota > Metazoa > Chordata > Actinopteri > Centrarchiformes > Enoplosidae > Enoplosus > Enoplosus armatus. Next base: position 22,817,689 of record NC_092192.1, on the reverse strand, counting down.
AGCAACAGCTGGCATCAGAATATTTATATCGGGGTGCATATGTCACATTTAGCAGGCAGCAGCATAATGTGTGCAGACCTTATACATAAACAATACATGAGCACGTCGTTTTAAAACAACGCAATCCCCTTTTGACATCCGTCGTGATTACTAGATTGAAATGTGCAACTGGAGGCATTAACCACACTCTGTACCAGCTTGAGAAGCTCCCACTGGGCAAACTAATAGTCAGCAAAGTTGTCACCTTTCCACCAGAACAATGTGCATCGTAATATATTATGCAGAGGCTGTTTTGTCAGCTAAAAGGTGAAGAAGATGTCGGCCTTCTGTTCCCGCTAGCCATTCAATTCCTGTATGACTTGCGCCATATGCCCTTTAAAGCTCGAGTGGTCGTTTAGCATGCACCCTAAATATTAACCACCACGGCTTCACTCAATTACCATCTGTCTGCGTGGAGAGGGACCGGCTCAGCTTCACCTGACTTTGGAAACAAAAAGTTACGGGATGGATAGCGGAGGCTGTTACTCAGACACCTTTCAATGTCAACAAACGGATTCATGAATGCAAACGACCCTTTTAATCGTCGCGTTCGTTCGACACAGATCACCGGCATATGTAGCAAACTACGTTTTACACCCTGTTTTTCTTCTTAATTAAGCTAATGGCTTTTATATGGATAAATAGTAAAAGGAAAATACATGCAGGCAAACACTAATGAACAATTCATTACAACACTGAATTCAATTAGTGAATCAAAATGCAAAGTGATAATAAGGAACCACAAAAAGTGTCTTTTTCGTAATTGCGAGTTTTACGCTTTTTGGTTTACTTGAAATGGACTTTTGTCTGTTTGGACTAAAAGTCATCAGTCCAGAGTAAAGAGTAACAGATACAGAGCCAGTGGCTTTATCATGACTGTTGTCAAAAAGTCAGATCGTTGCAGATATTGAAAATTGGAATTTAAGAGAGCATTAAAAACACATTTTCAAATCCATACAAAGTGATGAGTCATCGTTCGTCATTTCAAAAACCAAGTGGCACCAACGGTAACAGACGGTTTTGAAATCGCCCAGGACAAACAGCAGGAAACAATAAAACCAACCAACCGCTGTGGGTCGTGTGTGAGATTCTCTTGCTGCACCCCGTGGCACCGGGACCCTTGCCGCAGTGTTTAGATGGATCGCCGTGCTCCTGACCCCAAACTGGTGCTTTTGTTTTAGTCTCTCCGAAAGGTGCCTCTGTGGCCTCGCCCCGCCCCGACGGCACTCAGTGAGTAAAACCGGTGGGGGAGTGTAGCAAGAAATCCGCGGCACTCGACCACAGGGCGCCCCCTCGCTCTCGGCTCCTCCGCTGGTGTGTTTCAGTTTCTCCTCCTCCTGTGTGCTCTCAGCAAAGTAAACAGACCACTGCTGTTCCCCACTGAAACTTCTTCTTCTTCTTCATCTTCTTTTTTTTGCTTTGTAGTCATATTTCCCTGGCTTTCCCACCTGCTCTAACATACATACGTTCAGAACTATTTACATCCCTCTGTTTTTTTTTTTGTTGTTGCTGAAACTACACAGCAAAAATATTATTAGTTCATTCCAAATCACTGGAGTAAGGAAATGTTCTGGATTGTCATTTCAAGTTATATTTATTCCTGCTTGTCATCAGCAGTTTGAAGTGAAGCGCTTGCTGTGTGCAGCATGCCGGATTTGAGGTCGATATTTGTGTTGGAACTCAGGCCGACATAGATATGAGCGTCTCATTGTTTTCAGGTGAGAAGCTGGTGAGGGCTCGTGTTCTTGTCTTTGCACTCGTGACTTCTTCTGCACGCACATAAATAAGAAATCTCCGACAAGAGAGACATTGAAACTGAATTAATAACATTGTTTATAACAACCTGGGGGTCGGGACACCCCAAAGGGTCACAAGATGAATCTGAGGGGTCACTAGATGATTTAGAAGGTAAGACAGCGGAGAAACACATCTGCTCCACCAAATTATATTTGATTTTTCAGACTTTTTTTTTTTTTTACTGTTTAATAATTATTCAGTAAAACGAGGAAAAAAGGGTTAGAAAACTAGTGACAACCAGTACACAAATGCAACTTGCGAAGAGAAAAGACATTGCATTGTTTACGTCAGAAGCTAAAAAGGTTGGGAACCGTTTGGATCCATGGGGCGTCTCACCTCTATCGCATTCTTGCTAGTCATTTGTGTTGTGTTCATTTGCCCTGAGGTGAAACTTTGAGTTGTTTTCTGCCAAATCGTGGAGGTGATCGTGTGACGTAAATATAATAAATTCTGACTTAGTGGCCCGTACTTACCTCAAAGGCAGAGAGAATTAGGCCTTTATTTTTTCTCATTTCTGAACTTTCATTTGTATATATGCATATATTTCATTAAGAGTTGATTCCCAATTGATTATTTGCGTTTTCTTTAAATTGTGAACTCTTTCTTGTGAAGTTTTTTTGTGTTTTTAGTCCATACGTTTGCAGCTGCCATGGCCTGAACACAAATGTACTCCCCATGTATGCAATATGGAGCAAAGGCTGTACTTCTCAAATCATCCCACTCTTCCCTATAGACTTTAAAAATAATCGCCTCAAGTTGATCTTCCAGATTTTACATCGATAAAACTGGAAATAAATGAGGAAAATGTTGCACTTTAGTGGAACCAAACAAAAGCTTTTCAGGACTGTTCCGTGATCTGAGGTCATGTCTGCGCCTGAATGTGACGCCTCTCTGCTTCTGTTCTGCTCAGTTTTTTTTTTTTTTCTTTCCCCCCAGACAGATCTTGTCTCCCTCACACAGTTTATTGTTAATTAATGCTGCTGCAGGGTAACATTCGAGCAATTACTACATTCCCTGGTGCAAGTGATTTCATAATAAAACACTGACCATCACTGTTGGCAACACCTCTAATTGCGATATGAAATCATCTCAGGATGAGATGCCTGGAATAGGCTTTCCTAAGACAATTGTGACTCCTCTGTACGCGGACTAATTAAGCTGCTGCTGACATTTTCTCCGAAACTGTGAGGGATGCCCTTATGAGCAGCTGAGGAAGTAAAGAGCTACATGCAAATGTGCTAATAATCCTTCAAATGTGCAAACCTCCTTTTCAACGTCAAGATTTGTTTGCATTCGTAACGTTTAATATGAAGTGTTCAATTAAAAAATTCGAACTATTGTTCAAATCTCAACCCTTTTTAATCACATCTGGCATTTATGGCCACTTGTTTAAAAACATTGAATATTTCCTTCTTTTGTGTCGCCATAATATCTAATCATAGTGTTGCAGCTGTATCACTGTATATGGAGTATGATACTTGAACTAGCTGAGTGACCCATGGAATATCATTTTCACTGGTAATACGCACGCATTTGCTTCAAAACAGTTCAACTTCTCAGAAAACAACAGTTTGTCACGGAATGTGATGGATGGCCTATCATTCTCGTTTTACATGTAAGCCCGTTTTGGCCAAACTGTTAATTATGCGTTTGTGCACAGCAATTAAAACACCTTCTGGTCCTGCTATTCCCTAACATCTATATCTAGGTGCTGTTAATATGATCCTTCTGCTGTTGTTAAATTACATTTATATCAACATAGAGACTTGCTGCTACATCTAATGGGGTAATTCTCTATATGAAGTTTCTGTCTGTTTTAAGTTACCATACCACACGCACACGTTTAACATACGTACATATTCAACTGTAATTGAGCTAGAAGGGATGTTACTGAGTGAATCGGTCAGCGGCTGACACAGGCGACGGAGGACTTCCCACTTTCCCTCCAAAAAGAGCAGTTCGCACGTCGTTGTTTGAAAGCATTAGAGCTTCAGCAGCCTAGCGCCAGGAGAACTACACGTCAAATGCAACATAAAAGAGCAGTTTTGCGATTGATTTTCTTTACAACCAGGGGGGCAAGATTCATTGCAAGTGCCATCAGTAACGCCTACCTAAAGAGTGCTGACTTTATTTGGCTCATTCAAGCCCGGCGCCGCAGCCCCAGTAGCCTGTAGGCTTTAATCAGGGGGGTGTGACTGTGTGTGGAGCAAATGCTAGCGCTGATTCTGTATAATCCCACTGCACAGTTGTGGCAGTCACATATATCCCTCTGATCAGTTCATGTGTGTGTGTGTGTGTGTGAGCTCAGCTCTGTAACTCCTCACCCGCTGCCTAAAGAAAACCGCGCCATTAGGCTACTTGACCTGATAGTTAGCATCAGCAAGTGAGCCACAGCGTTGTCATCTCCATCTCAGGAGCATCAGTACAAGACTTGAATCCCAGGACGACAAACCAAACAGCAACCACTAATCCATCTACACAATCTATCCATGTTTACTGAGCAAACAGATACTCATATTTTCCAATATTTATCAGACTGGGAACACACAAGCGTTTGAATTTCTCAGCTGCCGACTGTTAACTAAACACCAGAGCAGCTTCTGTGTGGGATGAACACATTTCGAAGTGGGTGATTCATGTGTTGTCAAGGATAGTCCGAAATTCAGACATTGCCGTCCCTTTTGTGAAATATGTTTCAGTCATTGCGGATTAGTTAACCTTCACCAGCCTTTTTCACTCTGTTTGTCACGGTGCCTTCACTGGTTTAATTTCCAGCAAAGAAAGGGAAACGCTGCGATCCACGAGAACAATGTGATAACAAATCAAAACCATCTCGTCACGGACACTGAAAGACTTTCCAGATGTGGGTGTATTACAATACCATCTGCAGAACATTCGCTCATTATTTATTCATTTTTAAAATGACATGAAGTGACCCCCCCCCACTGTTCACGATTTTCAGTATTTTTTGTTCCTCGTCACTTTCTACTCCTGGAGGTATAATTAGCTATTTGGCTCTGAATCGGGTTCATGTACAATAACGGCTTTGGTTAAGTGTTTTTGGAGGAAATGTAATACGAGGCAAACCACTTTTTCCTTACCAGTATAATAAATTATTGAAAATACGCGGAACACATATACTATCAATGTTTATTTTTTTATTTGTTCGCCCTGCAATATTTGCTCCTTGTATGAATAATGTTTTTATGATTAGGGAAAGTTCGGCGTTTTAGTGAACACTGACTTGAAACACTAGACAGAACCTGAGTGCTTTTATACAAAAGGCCTCTCATTCATCAGTGCGCACGCACGCACGCACTCACACACTGATGGCGGCGAAGCTGATAAACCAGGGCCCTGTTTTCCAATAAGGATCTTAGAAAGTTCTGTTTTCTGTGAGCATTTTCACACATTTCCCAAAGCAGCACTTGAGTGCTGTGTGTTAAGAGCCTCTTAATGTCAGGTGTGCGCGGTGCTGAATAAAGTCACTTTGCGTATTTAAATCATCCTCTTGTTGAATGTTGGCTGTCATCATTTCTGTATGAGCCCTACTATATATAAGTGTGTGGCAAACAACATGTGCACCATGAATAAAAAGAAAAGAGGAAATACAAAACTTACGGCCTGGAGCTTCTTAAGATGCTCTTAGCCTGCTACGAGGAGGCACAAGTTCATCTACGATTATTCCTGTCCTGTCTAAGAGTGGTGGCTTTTAGGAAACGCCTCTTAATCTTAAGAAGGGCCGTAAGATGGATTTTCTAATCATCCTGGCCTTGAGATGCTTTTGGGAAACGGAGCCCAGATATCTAACGCATAACGCGGTGGTAAAAATCTGTTAAAAGACAATCTTCTCCTTTAACCTATCTATTGATTAGCCTCCTTTTAAAAAAAAAACAACAACAACAACAACCAACAACCTTAGTTTAAGCTCAGAAATACATCTTTAAGTTTTGATATTAGCAACCAATATAGCTCTCCCACATCCTTAAACTTCCTTCTAACCCACTGTTGATGTTTAGAAATGAGACACGGCTTGCAGCTCATCAACACTGGCCTGGAAGAAATTAAAAGATTTAACAACGCCACGGGCACTTCATTTTGCCCGGCATAGTACTTGCTGTGTACCAAACACGCCTCGACAAGAGTGTCGACTGTCTGGTACTGCTGACCCGCTGACTAAATGAAAGGTCTTGCTCCCATTTTAGCTCTTGAAACCCGTGGTGCTATGGAAACTGCTGTGGCACAAAGTGTACAAGTCTGCACAGCGTAACTGACGAATAATAACCTGTAGAGGCTGTGAACGCAGGACACATCTGCCTCAAGTATTCAACAGCGGACATGTATTGCGCCCACTGAATGACAGAACCGGGAGAAACTCTGGGAAAAGGGGCCCCTGTTGAGAGAATTACAAAGCTCTTTTTGACACTTTGGAGCTGACCTACTATATTTAAGGTGGTGCGATGTTACTTTGTTACATGCTACTGTCTTGAAGAGAGCGTCACTCTGTCAAAACACCTGCCTGCCCTTATCACCAGCTAGCACAGAGCGCTAAAAATCTGAAGGAATCCAGTGTGACAGCGGAGTGTGAAATTCCCAAGCCTGTGTTGCATCAGCCCGATAATTCCACCTGATGATAATTAATAACGATCCACCAGTGAGGCGTTCATGCACGCCATCTCGGTTGCACCCCTGTGGCATCTGACAAAGCCGGCGTGGAGACAGTGGTTACACATGTGAGATGAAAGGAAGAAAAAAAAACGTGACGCGAGCTGGGAATACGCGTTGCATTCAAGCTTCATCAGGTGTGCGACTGGCTTCATAATATGTCCAAAAAAAAAAAAAAAAGACTAACTGCGCAAAAAAAAACGTTGCTGAGGGTGGCTTGCCAACAATCTGATATAGGAGCTTCAGTCGAGAACATTTTAGGGAGCTCTCTGGAGGGATCGCAAGCCATTAACCGTCGCTTCAGGGACCAAAAGAGCCTGAGTCTATTGAACAGTTCATTAATGTTTTCGCTCCTTTGAAACCTACAGGAAGAGTAGCGGAAATATGCCCGTGGGGCCATCTGAATATCTGAATGCAGGTGGGTTGGATGAGAAGAAAAACCCCAAAACATTTAGACTAAAATCAAGCGAGGCAAGCGAGAGGGGCTGCGGGATGCAGAGCAGGCATCCATTGCTTCAGATGTCTCTGTATTTATGCAAGCCGCTGCGGATCGGGTGATGAATTGCTCTCAGGACAAGGCCACCATTATGTTTACTCTGAACCAAAGATTAACCTCTTTGTCACGGCGTTGATGTCAACGCAGTTAATGATGACAGGCTACTCTCGGCTTCACTCGCCACAATTTTAATTACGCTTACCTGGAAATGGACTGTTTGCTCCGTGATAACCATTATGGCTTAATTAAACAGAAATCACTGGGACAAAAAGTCCCTCCGCAGATTCGCCTCTGAGCTGAGCTTCCGACAGCCACGTCCACCTACGTGGGTAAGTGACTGTCACCCGTTTTCTCGCGGCCCAACGCGTGACAGCCACTTAGCATGTAGCATTTCTCACCTTTCCTCAGATGCCCCGTCATCCCTGAAGGGTTAGAACAGCGATACCTGTCAGAGGGTCTGTCACAAAAGCTTCAGCCGAGCGGTGACAGAAATCACGCGTTAAAGCGCAGAATTAGTCACTTTTATCGAGTAATGGGGAGCGCGCTGACAGAAACTCTGGCATGTAATTGAGTTTAAAAAAAAAAAGCAACGGGCTCTGTGGAAAATGTGCTGTTGGCTCTTAAGACCCATTTTGTGCTTCAAATCATCCAAATTCTATCAGGACAAGTACATTTTCAGATGCACAGCAAGAAGTCATGGGCTCGCATTTAATCAGTTACTCGCAGCAGACCTCTGAGAAGCCATGGCAATGTCAATAAACTGCGGTAATTGATGGTTTTGCTCTTTGAGCTGTCAAGGATTTTTTAAATCACGTTGGTCTGCAGTATCTGTGCTACCCTGTCTCCTATAAATGATGTTTACATACTAATTTGTTTAGCCATATACAGTTAGAGGGAAAATTCCTGCCTGGACTATGTTCAGTGGCAATGTCTTTTCCAGTGAAGGAGTTTTTACACTGCACCACTGCCCAACATCTGTATTAGCACTGGTAACATTTACTTATCCACTCGTTTCTCTCTTTCTGTTTTTTTTTCCCTTTTAGACATATTTGTATATGTCTTTATTGTTCATACGTGTTTTCCTTTCTGTAAAAGGTTATTTCCTCTCCTAACAAAGCACACACCGACACATAGATGGGACGTAACGTGCATACAGCGAGACGAGCTTTACATTAGAGACGTAGACAGAGCACATTACGTTGAATCACCTGTAATTATCTGTCTTAAAAAAAAGAATTTGCTGGGTTAAGGTTAGAGAAATATTAATGTAATATTAATAAAGTGAACATACCTTGTCTCGCGTTTCAAGTCACTGTGGACCTTTTCTGTATCCAAACAAGACGACCACTACGATCTGTCCCTATAACCAAGCGACGCGAGAGTCTATACATACATCCATAAAAAAAAAAAAGAGTCAATCGTGATTTAGTTGCTCATGGCGGACAATGAAATATGTTGTCTGTGAATGTTCTGCAGATGTGTGGAAGCATTTCTAGGAGACAGGGTTGAATATATGAAATAAATAGTCGCGTTAATCTTTCTCGGATGCCAGTGTGGATAACGCCCAGTGCGAGTGGGAGTTTATACTTAATGTGCCCCCTAATACTGCATCCACTTATTGAATCCGTGTGTAATTCAGGTAAAATGTAAGTTAATATCCGCATAGTCCAGATGCAGGAGGAGGAATTCCGTAATTTATCGAGAAGTCAACTCATAATTTACTTAATGATGTAATGTATCCAGTGGTGTAATCAAAGCATCAGCTTTTTATAGTAACGGGAATTGAATCCTTATTAATAACAACAATAGATGTGTGTGTGTGTGTGTGTGTGTGTGTGTGGCATGTATCTCTTGTTTCTTTCTGCTTTGATTTGTCAGCACTTTGAAAAACGAAAAGCCACCAGACAACTGCTTTCATCTTTCCTCTCCTCGGTTTGCTCCATGTAAAACGGGATTAATCAGCAGTCATCGCAGTGACAGTATGGCATTGATATCCATCAGGAGTCTGACACCGTTCTGACACACACAGACTTCCATTTACTCCTCGGGCAGACGGCGGCGGTGAGGGTGTGTTAAGTACGTCCACTCCTGAGAGACGGCCTCAGATCAACATGCACGGATTTACTTTACAGCAGATAAGCCTAACAACGTTGGGAAGTCATTACAATCCCCATATGTTTCATCAGGAGCTTCCTGCTTCCCACATTCAACTGCCTTTACTTCAAGGGGTGACTCTACATTACAGTAGGTGCCCTCAAAGGACAGCACAGCGGCCATTTTGCCAGGCAGTTCAAAATTGCAGGCATCGCTCACCAGAAGCCCCTGAAATACCATTCAGCTGGCCTCAGTTGAAATGTATCAAAAAAAATGCCCAATGCTAGAACAAATGAGGGAGATTAATCACACAGTATCAATTCATTCCAGTGCCTCTAATTTAAAGTCATGTGGATGGGCTCTCGCTTGCTTGTGACCCACATTTTCCCTGAGCAAAAGAAAGAAAAAAAAAAAAAAATCCATTCACAGCCAAGAAAGTACTTCCACTTTCTTGGCTTGGTTTCTCACATCTTGACAGAATGAGGACAGTCTAATTTGATATATGGCGATAAAAATTTTTTTGCTTTCTCAGCAGAGCATAGCAAATTCTATGTTGGAAAATGGTTACACTTTATTTCACAATGCCCTAATTATGGCAAGATGATGGCTTAATTATGAAAAGACTTTGCCAGTATGTACGTTGTTTAAACATTTGACAAATAATGAACAGAGAAACAAAAGTTGCGGGGAAGGCCAGACACCCCAAGCAAATACACAAACTTTTTTTTTTTTCCCCCCCATCTAGCAGTGCCGACTGTGACACGCCGCCATATAATTGAACATATGGGGAAAATGTACTGCATGTGAACGTCTCATCGAGATTACGCACGTCATAAATGTGCGACTGCTCGCGGGACGTGCGGGAATATCAAAACGGCAAAGACGGGTTTAGATTCGCAGGCCGACGTGGCTCGCGCCGTCCACAGCGATTTACCCGTAAATCAACGTCTGACTGACACGAGGCGGCCTAATGAGCGCCGTCATTACCATATTTGTGAGTTGTCCACGGCAAATGCCATGTTTCAAAAGAGCAACCTTGCGGTAAATACCGGCGCCTCCGCTGCCCATTCGCGCGAAAGGTCGCCATGCTGACGCTGATCTGCGACAACACGATATCCTTTCATAGTTGTTTCTCTTCCCACGTTCGACTTTCCTGACACATCCGGTGGGTTGCTTGAAAAAAGCCCCCCTCGTGCCGGCGCGAGCCAGCCCACTCTGTACAATCTCAGTGAGCCTCTTTGTGTGTCTTTTGCTTTTTTCCTTTTCTTCCACCATGACGGGCCACTTTGACTCACCTGAAAGTGCTGTTCATTCCACTCGAAGCCTCCCCAACCCTGCCCTCCGCTGCATCAGAATTTAATTGCTGAGCATTCTCCTGCCTTGCCTCATTCATTTCAAATGCATGACCTTTCCCGGAGAACAATGATCAATCAATAGGTGTTTTCCCTCATCAGGCCCTTTCAAATTAAAGCCACTGAGTGAATTAAAAGCCCCACGGAGCTGAAGTTATGAAGCGCAAGTGCTGTAACTCGGGCTGGGGAAAAAGGGCAATCATCAGAGGCCTTCATAGTAGATTTTTCTTGCACAGAGGATTCAAACAAGCTACAAATAATTCATCAGCATTGACTGCACATTCTAGGTCGTAGGTGAGCTGCCGCGTGTACTACAGGCAACAACGGCCCTTACCGTGTTGTGGAGGATTTCAAAAGAACAAAGCGCCGAAGTCGATCGGCGTGTTGAGGCAGCATCCACCATCGCTCCCACACTTGCATTCAATAGCAAACGCAGCGAGACGTCTTCCAGCTGGGCTCGGGGAGGGTCCTTCGGAGGAACTGCTGCATTATTGATTAGATCTGTTAAAAACACCTGCTCCCGCATCTGGGACCAGTTAAAGTTCCCACGAGGTGTGGCTAAAGTCTACTTAACTGTTCAACCGTGCCTTCTGCAACCAGGTAGACAATCTGTGGTGCCATCACCAGAGCAATATGTGCAAACGTGTGTCCTGCCAAATTTCCAGTTTCGAAACTTTACTCGACTTTACTTTCTGACTGCAAGTCATGTTTTCCTACGTTTTAAGAACAACTTCCACACTGTCTAGACTCAAGACACTGCTGCTGAAGGTTCTCCACATGTGTAGGGTTCCATTTGTGTAGAAAGTCTGAAGGAAACCAGCAATACTACTAACACCAATACTATGTCCCATCATGTACATTAACGTACTCCAGATATTTACTATTGCACTCAATAAATTTGGGGGACTTGCCAAAGACATAATAGTAAAAACAGAATGGTCAAAATTGATGGATGGATGGATTCGATTTTGAAGCGATGACATGATGTTGACATCACCAGGTTTATTTTCTGAGATGTTTTGAAAGCTCCCTTTCTAAAATATCAGTACTCCAATCATTAACTGGATGTATTAAACTGGTTGGGTACTTCTTTAACCAACGATACAAGAACAATATGTGTTGTATGGAGCTAGTTTAGTTTAAAGTCAAACTGGAATTGAAATTTTCATTTTGGTAGAAAAAAAAAGAAATACCAAAAACAAAGAAGCTGCACTGTAAGGATACTACAGCTATTTCATTGCTTGCATCATTGCTATTTTGAGGATAAAAATGTTTTTGCATATATTTGTGGAAAACAGCATTTAAGCATCAAGCCTCTGGGTGGGCGTTTCCCTTGGCAAGGGTTGACTGACTATTGATCCAAGATTTTTTGGCCTTATTCGACGAGCCTTCATAGAGTTGATTTATCAACCGATTTAAGACATCTGTCCATTTGTTCTTAATGCCCACTTAGCGTGGCGTTAGTCCCACATTAGACGGGGGGGGGGGGGGGGGGGGGTCTAGCTCACATTGGCGGTCTTTCTTTCATGGGGCCAGATACCAGGACATTATACCATGATTTTCTTTTTTAAACTAGTCTATCATAGTGACTAGTTTGTTCTTAAAAAAGAAGGGGTTTCTTGGGGTTTTTTGATCGCTTCACACTCAACGATGCATTGGTGTCTCTTCAGTAGATGAGAAACCGTCTGCCTTTACACATTTATGAATGACTATAAAGTCAATTACTGTGAGGATTTCATGCTCAAGGTTAGAAGCTGAATGTCAATGATGTTAGATGATGTTAGATGATGGAATGATAATGGCGGTCTATTTAGTCCCTTGCAGATTGAGCTTCTATTCTCTCATCAGTAAGTTTGCATGGAGATATTTCATGTTTCCGCTGAATTACAGCTTGGGTGTCATAAAAAGAGAGCATTAGCAGATCCCTCCTTGGACTAAAGACCAAACCCAAACTCTTTTCTGATTTAAAAGAAAAAAAAAAAAAAGAGAAACTTTTGGAAAAGTACAACAAATTGAGTAATTTTTGAAACCGTTGATACGGAAAAATAGCCACTTTGAGTGGATGCCACACCAGAGAAAGACAGAGAAGTGAAGTGAAACAAGCCTTGTTGTAGAGAGGAAAGCGGGGCACAAAAGCCGTGGCATCCTCTGAATTCTAAAGCAGCAGGGAACCCTAAGAATATGCAGAGCAACGATGTTTGATTAAAAACACACCTCAGACGCTGGAAGAAGGTTTTTGGTTTCATAAAGAAGCCCGTGTCCTTCATGCCTCAATTTCTTGTTATCCTTTACCTGGGTTTCCTTACTTACCGGTGAGGAGAACCTCCAGCGATCCTGGTTGCATATCATTGGTGGGAGGTTCCCCCAGTGGAGGATTAAAATATTGGCAGGTCACTACTGTGAAGGCAAATACTGAAGGACGTCCCCAACAAGCAACCTCCATGGTGCCAAGTTGAAAATAATTGCTTGTTTAAAATGTAGTTCTATCAGTATCACAAAAAAAATTCTCATTACAGCGCAAAGGCCTGTACAACATCACTCTAAGTGTCTCTTTTGTCACGATTTTCTACCTCCTTGAAAGTCTATATTTCAGCAGGGTTTTTGTGAAGAGAGTACAAAAAGCGCACCAAATGTCATTGATATGTGAGCTTTAATAAGCGAACTGCAAAGCTGCTATTGCCACGCGTCTCATTGAAAAGGTCCTCAAACAACCAAGCACCGGGGTCCCCCCAAGCCCTCTACAACACAGGTATTTCAACAACTCATTACGTTGATATATAGCAATTAATTAGGGAACATTATTCCTCCTAACCCTCACTCACAAGATAAGACTGTGCTAACCCCCCCCCCCACCACTACCACCACCACCACCGTCCACTGTAGAAAAGGGAATCAGGAAACAGGTGTGAGTGCAAATGTCCACCTACTATGTGTTACTAATGACTTAGTTTTTTTTGGGGGGGGGGGGTACTCGCGTTGGTTTTGTGATTAATGCTGGAGGACAGGAGAGCTGAAGCCATTCAGGCGGAACAGTCTGCACCTGTCCGAGGCTTTCTGATGGCTTTTACCTGCAAAACGCTCCGCATTAGACACCGCTAAGAGCCAATGGGGAGTTCCTCGGTGCACTAATCTTTCCTTTAGCCCCCTGTGCCCCTCTGTTCCTCCTCTGCACCCCCCCCCCCATCCATCTCTGTCTCACTCGAGGACTCGCTGCAATCAGACCCTCTTCCCTCTTCTTTTTTAAACTAACCCTCGCCTTTACTTTTTCTGAATGCTTTGCACTTCTTTCTCACAGCCTTTTGCACCTTGTGTGGGTGGTGGGGTGAGACAGAAAGTTTGAGCGAGCCCTCCAGGTCCCCTGCAAAGCACACACACACACATACACACACACACACACACACACCTACATCAGCATGCTGTACTCACACAACCGCGCACTAGCTACTTTTGCCACCTCTAACAGCCAAACAACACCCCACACTCCCACGCTGCGATTTTAGAAGTGCATTTGGCCAATAAATTTGAAAAGAAAGCCTGCTTGGAGACGTCCCAAAAGTACACAGGCCACAGAGCAGGTTATTGGGAAATGCTTTCCCCTAATGTTATATGCTTTATTTTCACTAGCCAGCGCTGTGTTTTGGCCTGGCTGGCTACCAATCAGCATCTCTCGACATATTCCCAAAGCTAGACCCCGTCTGATTTACAGTAATTGGCTTACAGTACCGATGTAATCCCTCCACGAGCGTGACATCCTTCTGTATCTACCGATTGCTACTGTAGGTTTAACTGTGTAGACTGAAAATGACCAACAATCGTTTTTTAATGTTACTGCCAATAGTTCTGAAATGGCTGTCAAGGGGAAAATTCACTTCCACAAGGCAGGAGCTTGGTTTTCACTCCTCTTGGCCTCTTAAGACATCCTGGATACATATTAATGCCGGGGTTGCTGTCCGCCACCGAGCCACAGCTGTCTAAACTAAAGGCTGAATTTTGTGGGGGGGGGGGGTGGAGCTTTCCCTCAGCATTTAAAATGGGTCACAAACCGTATTGTATTTTTCCTTGTTTTCTTTTTCTTAAATCCCTGGTGCTGAGGGGTAGTAACACACACTGTGAACATTCCACTCTTGTCACAAACCTGATTCTGGATCCCCGTACCGGCTCCAGGGAGATTGCACCGTAGCTGATGGCCCTACAATGTGACCTCAGTGAAGAGTTGTCGAGGAAATGAAAATTTTTGAATGTCTTATTGGTGTAATTCAGGGACATTTTAACGCACTGAGTCAGACAACAGATCTTTTACAGCTATCTGTCGCCGGAGATTCTCTAGAGATTTTGTGTCTGCATCGAAGGTTTGCATGTGATGTCGCCGCGTGCGGAAGTGACCATGCTAGCTGGGTATTTTCGACTATTAAGGAGGAAGCCAGCCTGAGCGTCGGCGGCTCTGGCTTATTTGTTTTTCTTCAAACCGTTCGCAATCGTCTCGGGGCGGCGCTGAGCTGGAGACGGTTTATTTGTTTTGTTATAGAGTATCTTTGGCTGAGCCCAGGATACGCCGACGGTGCTGTTGCAAAATAGTGTGTGTGGGGAACTTGTTTTGGTGCAACAGTTGCACAATGGGGTGAGGCGAGCCCTGGCATCTCTGGGTTTGTCAGTATAAGCGACTTCTGTCATTGTTATGTTCATATAAAAAGATTGATTACAGCAGCTTTAGGTTTAGGTAAGTAAGACTACTGCGAGGAAATGTGATGAGAACTTGAATAGAACAGAGCCATTGTTAATGTTATTCGTAACACCTGTGTGTTACATATACTGTATATATATATATATATATATATATATATATATATAGTTGATATTGTACATACATACAGTGCTTAACAAATTTATCAGACTACCACCCAGTGTAAGGTCTTTGCCACCGCTGCCCTAAATGAACAGTATTGCTGATGACCAAAATATTTTTTTATGTTTCTGTAATGGTTAATCCACCAGTATGTGCAAGCTCTTTAATCAAAATGATCTCTTTAATGCTAAAATATAATTATTGTTGTTATTCATGAATAATTTTCAAATTTACTGTTTTACAGAAAAGCAGAAAAAAATAGTAAAGCACATTATTATTTTTTGATTGACATGCCAATTTACAGTTATTTACTTGCATTCCTGAACAGAAACATTTGTTTCAGTGGTTGTATGTTATTCTTGATTCATTTCTGACTTCTCAGATAATTCCAGCGTGCTGGCTCAAATTTGGGTATAAAAACGTGAATTCAGTTTGAAATTCCTCACCCCTGTTCAAAATGGTGAAGCGTAGGGAACTCACCGAGAAAGAAAGAGTCCGAATTAAAGCACTTCATGATGCTGGATGGTCGTTGAGACAAATAGGGCATGACATAAAGTGTTCTCACAGTGTGGTCAAGTATGCCTTGGACTCGATTGCAGAGACTGGTACTTACAAACTACGTCAAGGAAGAGGCCGAAAACGAAAGCTAACTGAAGCAGATGTCAGGCACCTCGAGATTTTAAGTACTAGAGACAGAAGGAAGACCACTGCTGATCTTCAGGCAGAGATTAATGCTTCTAGATCAGAATCTGAGAAAAGTCTCCAGAATGACCATCGGCAGACGACTGAAGGAACAAGGCTTAAAGGGAAGAATAGCTGCTAAGAAGCCGTTATTGAGGCCTGCAAACATCCAAAAACGCCTAAAAATTTGCCAGGGAGCACAAACGCTGGACTGTAGATGACTGGAAGAAGGTACTCTGGTCGGACGAGTCCAAGTTTGAACTCTTTTCGGTCAGCATCGCCGTGTTTATGTCCGCAGAAAAGCTGGAGAAGGTTTTGATGCTAGATGCGTTGCGCCCACAGTGAAACACGGTGGAGATTCCATTACGGTGTGGGGTTCCATTTGTGGAAACGGCACGGGGCAAATTAGTTAAAAATCGACGGTATCATGAACGAGAAGGTGCTATCAGCGCTATTTATTGTTTGAATAATCAACGTAATAGGACACACCAGGGCAACGAAACACACCTGTCAGTCACATGTTCCGATACTTTTGCTCACGTGAAAAATGGGTGGGTTCAAACAAAAGGTGCTATCTTCTAAGTTGTGTATCAGATCCAGATGTAAATACTTGGAAATAAAAAGCTGAAATGTTGCTCTCTTGTCTCATATTCATCTTTTGATGTCAAACCCAAATGTTTTCAGTCTACAGCAAAAATAAAGGAATTGGCCTCACTGTTCCAAACCTTTTGGAGGGGAGTGTATGTGAATAAGGACTATTTAGTTGTTCCAGTTTGTTATTTGCCTAATAAATAACAATACAATTTTTAGTTTGAAACAAGTTTTTGACAGATTTCTAAAATATTTGTGTTTTCTCGTTTTTATGACAGGTGGTCGAATAAATTTGTTAAGCACTGTGCATCAGTCACAGTACATCGTATCTGTGGCATTCAGCCAAATTGAGATGTTAATATGTACAAAGAACGCATGATAGATTCTGCATTTGTATCTTTTTAAAGCACATTTTTCTACAACAATAATGCTCTGTAATATTCGGTTTCTGGTGACAGACTATGGATTCGATAATGCTGCTCAGCTCGCGCTTTCCATGCAAGTGTCCCTGGATATCCCCCCATTCCAGACAGCATTAGTATCACCAGGGGAGATGTGGCAGTGGAGCAAGATTTTATCACAGAACCAAGGGACTTTTATCACATTAGCAGAGGTCTGGTGGTGCAATTCTTCTGAGTGATGCAGCAACTGCTGAATAGTTATAATTATCACAAAGCACATCTACTTTGGAAATTGTGACTTGCTGTTTTTTTTCACAGAGCTCCCAAATAAGCCAGTCTGTTGGATCAGTGTATATACTCATAAGTTTGCCAATAATATTCCGCACGGCAGACATATTTGATACTGTAGGACTGACTCTAAATGATTTTCGATGGCACTATAAGCCGTCCGCACTTTTCTTTGTCACTGCACTGCATGTGCTGTGGCATCGCGTTACATTTATTTTACAATGTCTCATCTGCGGCTCTGGCAAGGAAATGTTGGAGTCCCCGACATGCCGGGCAAACTGAAAGAGCAAGTGTTTTTTCCCCCTAACATATTCGTTTACGTCGGTCTTAACACCTGTAAATTGGAAAGCAATTATTGCAAAATAGCTCAACTCCGAATTTGACATACTGTAATCGTGAACTTAACGAAATCTATTAGTTTAGCTTACATAATGTAGCACACCTGTATGAGCAGAGCTTGGCCCCACACAGTCCTCTCACTGATGATTTTCTTGGTTGACAATCTCACACTCAACCCCTAAACTGTGTTTGCGGGCTGACCGAGGTAGTCTAGCCAGCTCTGTCACCTGCTTATCTGTGCTAGCTGGCTAATTGGGGAGCTTGTCTTTGGAGCCTACCTAGCTATCTCTCCACAGGCTGAGGTTTAGCTCACTAATTATCTTCTTGCTTACACGCAACATGAACACGCATGAGGCTGAGAAAGTGCTTTAATCATTACAAGATTGATAAAGCCGTGTTCTGTGAAGCACAGTTGCGTCTCTGTGCCAGTGAATTCTTTATTGCGTGGCAATCAGGCGCCAATTAGTTTGACCCAGTTTTGTATGAGATAAGCAAGAGTAGCAGCATTTTTTTTTTACACTTATTTCATTTTACTTCCATTTTTCTTTTTATGAAAGCAACGCATGGCGGTACACAGATTCATGCTTGCTCAGACACCGTTTGCATCTGCAGGCCATGTTGTCTTGATCTTTGGTGTAATTGGACTTAACACATTTATCAAAATTGAGTAGAGACTCACAGAAGCATAACGTTACTGAATGCGACCACAAATTTTAAACCAAAGCAGCGAGATCCTGTCAGGCATGTAGTGAGCGTGAGCCGGCTCAATGGTAAAAACACCATGCCATTCGCAGCCGTACTATTTTTCTTGAAGGTCCTCGGCTTCATTGGTCTTGTCTATCAATAATGTCTTTGTTAAACTCAGGCCTCTCACACGGGTACACTTTTGTCATGGTTAAGATTACAGTTCTGATTGCGAGCAATCAATAGTGCTCACACCATCGTGTTGACAACCAAAGGGCTTGGACTCGGAGGCTGCTAGCGTTCACGGCACCTGAGGAAATGAGGTGTCATGGATGCTGGAGAGTAAGTGGCGCTGCAGAGATGTCTTGATCCTAAAACTCAAGAGTAGGGCGCTCTGCAGCTGCAAGACTAAAATACATGGATAAATAACAATTTTTATTTTCACAACCCAATTGATCTAATTTTCTTTTGCCAAGGACTGCACCTGTTCTACTGTAGGATCATTTACCTTGCAACAGGTTTCATTATTCTGGTAACACGGTTCAGTCTGACTGACTCTGGCCTCACCTTGTCTCACCCTGGCACTAAATAAAGAGGTGTATATCTATTTTGATGTTTTGTTCTTTCCACTTGCATCTCCCAACACCAGTGGAAACAAGCTGCAGAGTTTCCGAACAACTCCGCAGAGGCTTTTGTTAAGAATTGACTCTTTGGCGATGTCAGCGATCATGAGATTTAAAGTGTTTTCTCCACAGGGAACAAACACAAGAGGGCTTTCTTCCAGCGCTCTGGCTGGCATGCCTTTTATTTTTTTTCTCCTTTCATCTTTGTTCTCTTATTTTATGATTGTCCTGAAAGGGTACGTCAAGCTTCCCAAGCCTCTTATGAGTAATTGTGGACAACTCGTGCCCTATTGATTGAGGGACTACTGCAGCCCGGGAGCTGCTTCCTGTGAATCCTTGGTGACATTTCATATGACAGTTGCCATTTGATCTTTGTAGCTGCTGACATCTTGGCTGCTGCACAAAAGCAAAGCAACACGCATGTGAGGAATTGCTTGATAAGATACTATGTTGTATTGTAAAGATTTTCAATTAAATTAGATATGGCGCACCTCCTTTTTACGCTGAGAGGAGTTTAGGAGGGTGTAGCTCTATTCCTGTGATAACAATGTCCTTCCTCTGCACAGTGTCATGCTTGTAAGAGCCCAGTAATTCCTTTGCTCTCATACGGCTTCTTGTGCTCCTCCAAAGCACTGTTAATAAAATCATGTCCCCCTCACTTTTCAAAATCCTATTTTCTTATTTAAGTCTCTCTGAACACTGCCCTCTTCAGTCGCCATAGTCCAGATGAGAGAAGAGAATAGAGAAAGGTTTGCTCCAGGTATGACTGCAACGAGCTAATGAGCAGCAACGAGCTGCCCTGTCTGACTGCTGAAGGTTGTTGGGGTGTATGCAGCCTACAGAAAGGTACCTGCAGACACCAGTCATGGCTGAAAATCATCGTCTTGTGCCCAACTGCATTTTGAAAGGGGAAAAACGAATAATTTGTCTACATTTTTATTTACAGTTAATACATTAAAGCACTTGCAAGATTCTCAAGAGGCGATTAAAGCCCTCCCAGCATTCTAAAAGTGAACTCTTGCACAAATGGCTGATGTTCAGCAAAACCTACCTAGGCCTGATTTTAAATGCTGTCTTACATATAGGGCATGTACAATCAGCACTGAGCATTGCACAACTGAAGTCATCATTGGCTAATATTAGACATATTTTTACAATTTTACCTTTTTGAAGTATGTCTAGTCCCATGGCTACGAAACAGAGTGGCAGTTTCTATTTATGTGGTCCAGAAATGACAATGATCATAAGCTGCTTGTCCGTAAAGAGCTAAAAGGGATGAACTAGGCACACTCACCTGGGTGTAGGGCCAACTTGAGATCCCAAAACATATTTAAGCGAACATAAATATTTAACATAAAGAGCTCCATGAAAGCTTCCTATCATGGTTGCCCAATGGAGGCCGTATGTCTATAGAAAAAAAGTACAAGAACAAAAGCTCAGAATTCAACTAATTGTCAAGAGTCATGTCTATAAAGCGGCCAATGGTCCAATGTCGAAGTAAGGAGACAAATTAAATCCTGTTCTGTATGTTTCGGATGAAGGCACCGGCAAATTAAAACATTTGCCTTTTGAGAAAATATGGTTTTACTATGGCTCTAAAGAAGATATAGACAGTACATCTGTGGGGAAGTGGTTGCAGAATGCACTGCTTGCCCATACATGTATGAGATGAATAATTTCTGTCTATTTCACACAGGCTTTACCCTCCTCGACCACTCGCTGTAATTTGTATGCACATGCTCGACCAATTAGGGTGAGACTATTCAATTCTCCAGCCCTATGTCCTGTGTCCGCCATGTTCTCGTAAGATGACAATTTTTTTTGTTGAGGCGGTTGCCCTTGAAGGGCATGGAATAGAGGACGGTTGGTGGGGAGTTGAGGGTATGACTTAATTTGAATATCACAGCCTGCCTTGGATTAAGGATGAATTACGTCCTTACCTACAGGGAGAGTGAATAGGACTGTTTTACCTGTGCTGATTGTTGCGCTAGTCTGGCTTTTTCTCTCTTGGCATTCATTCTGATGTCTAAACCCAGGTATCTGCTGCTACTAACTACTGATCCGATCTGCCGCCATCTTTTCCAAAATTTAAATCTGTACTACGGCTACCTCACCGCGTGGAACTCTGTGATAAATAAGTCAGTATTATGCACCCGGATGCATCAGTGAAATTTTTTTAATCAAGGCATCTTCAAAGACACTGAATTTAACATGGATCTGTAAAGTCTGGCTGATCTGCGTAATATGCTCAGTATCGGGGCTGACACTCGTCCGGCGGATTGGATCGCTGCATCCCTCCTGATTGCTGGGCCTTCACCTGCAAGGAAGGAACCCTTCAACCCTCGTAAATTTGGTTTTGATTACTGCTCGTGCTGTCTTGGCACTTGCATGATCAGATGGCCCGACACTTCTGACTGGACGTGACGGTCCATTAATATAAAAACCCTACGGTGCTCAAATATACTCAGCTGGCTCTTTTGTTTTGTCTCTCCACAAGCTGCCACAATGGCATCAGGTTAGTCTTAACATCCAGAGCCTCCCTTCTACTGGTTAGTGCATAAGAATGCAGGACGTAGTCACACAGGAAACCTCCTCGCTGCTTCGTTGGCGAACAGGAGGGCGGGGCAGCAAGGTTACTTTTTCCACTGCATTTCCATTCTCATGGTGCTGCCCAGGCCTGTCATCTGCTTTAGATTGATGAACAGCAGGCTACTGCCAACTGAACAAAGGCTGTTGAAATGAGGCTTGTTTCCTACCCAGCCGCCTCCACTGCTGATGTCTGAGGTGTTGTAATGTTATTATTGTGGACAGGACAGGACAGGACAGAGCGGAGGCCTCCACCACTGCTTGAATGACCTTGAATGTTCTTGTCTGTAGACGTCTGTGAGGTGTTGCAAGGGTTTGGTGGAAGAGAGGGTCACACCAAAGAAGTTGGCGTAGTTATGAGCAAGGCTTAACAGCAGCAGAGGGTCTGCAGAAGAGATTACAGTTGATGCAAACGAGAGTTTGGAGTTGCCCAGGCGTTGGATTGGTTGCAAAGAAGAGGTTGGAGGGCAAAAGAAACTGATTCTACTAATCGAAAAGGAAAAGGCCGTCTGCTTGAAAAAGTGTTTGAAAATGGCATGTTATACTTATATACTGGCAATGAAAATCAATGTTTTATTTGCGGCTCGTAATGCCTTTCAGCTGCATGTGTCTGCATTAAGTCCACCGTCTCCGTCGGCGTCAGTACATCACCGGGGCACAATGTGGAATGTCCACTTTCACGATCGGACTCCGAAAAGGCCCAGCAGAGAGAGCCGGTCACGAAAAAAGCCAAGGCGCCACGGATTACCCCCGTTTGTGTTTTGAGTTAGCCTCGCAAGCTAATAGCACACTGTTACTATTTTAAGAAATGTTGACGTCTCCGACACATTGCATAATACTCCCAGCAACATTATTGCCTAAATGCACGCACGTGTCAGCAAAGGGAAGTCAGTCAGTCAAAGGCATTTATTATTTCCTGTGTACACTATGTAGGATATCCCTGTTATTTTACTCTCTGTATTTGTACGTGACGGGTCTTGTCATTGTGATGAACGGTTTTGTGGGTAAATCACGCAGATGGATTAGTCTACTTGCAATGTTTCCGCCTGCTTCAATTGTATTTATGGATTGTTATTGAGATATTGAAGCTGTCTGCTTGAAACAGACTAGAAAGCACTGCTACTTTGGTTTTGATAAATATTGGAACTCTCATCAATCAAACTGTGTCGTCTAAAATGTCAGAATACATGCAGGGCTTTCTCTCCAGTGTGGGAGGCACGTTGCATTTTTATTTTTTTTTTTTATGAGAAACACCTGCACACATGCTTTTTCTTCTCCCAGTGATAACCGCTTCACCAGTGTCAGCAGGCAATGCCGGAGAACTGGAAGGGAGCGTCGCTGCGAATAGCATGCCATTCATTTCTGCTGCATAACACTGTGAATGGCACTCATTGGGAGGCTAATCACAAGTTGCCAACATCTGTCTGATCTGTCAGTCGCTGCCAATTTTTTTTTTGCCTTCAGATGCCGTGCAAGCTTTTTGCCTCACAGTTTACTTCTGAATCTAAACCTGTTATCTGAAAACTGTGAAAATACTAATAAATGAAAAATGAAAACAAAAGCCAGCAGGGAGGAAGCAGTCGTGGCGGATGGTGGGTGCACAAAGCGCTGGGATCATGGTTTTGGTTAAAAGGATGATAAACACATCTGGTGTCCAACTTCAAGTCCCTGCTGACCTTTGCAAAATTGGACCAAGGCGACGATCTTTCCCTGACACGACCCACGTGGATAGATGTCGGGAGCGCAGCATTTGCAGTCGACATCCTGCAAATACAGTCGGTGTGACCATTTTGTGACGCGGCAGATTATGTTCGTTAACGCAGCACATCAGAGTGTTGCTTTGACTGCTAATGTCAGCAAGCTAACATGCTCACAATGACGATGCTGACATGTTTATGTTTGGCAGGCATAATGTTTACTGCGTTACCCACATTTGCTAATAAGCATTGAACGCGCAGTGCAGCTGAGGCTAATGGGCATGTCCTTCATGTTTCTGGTAGTTGGTCATAAAGCATAGTGTTGCAAATGTGAAATTTTTACCCTTATGATGGCGCTATTACGCTATTACAATTCATCCTGAGGGGGACGTGGATGGGTGCACCAAATGGCATGGCAATCTGTCCAATACTAGCCAAGACCCACAGACATTGCCATTCCTAGTGCCACGCTGCTAGAATGGCTAAAAAAAAAAGAAAAAAAAAGAGAGATTCTGATAGCATTAAGTTTCTCCATAAATAAATTTGATGTAGCATACAGACACGATTTCTAAGATACAGGATTGAAAGAAGAGCATGTATTCCTTTAACTGGAAGCCATAAAAATCACTGAAAGCAGTGTTTGTCGTTTCAGCTGTGACACCACATAAAAGAAGAACACATCACAGCCACTTTTCCATCTGTAGTCATTTGAAAAGGCAAGGCACGGCACAAACTGAGCGAGCGTACTTTCACAACCTGCCCACTTTAAAGAGTCTTAAGGGTCGAGAGGGATCCATACTGCATTGTCCTCTGAATAAACTGTTTTCCCCCCCCCAGCCATATATCTTCTAATCCTTTCAGTGGTCAGGAGCCAGGGATTCAGGGGACACTGCTGAATAGTTTATGTGGTGCCCACCGAGTTGGGGACTGAGTCTCGCAGTGCACAAAATAAAGGTGATACTTGAATTGACATTAAGTAAAACGAACATAGAGGCTGCGCAATTTATGGGCTGCTGCTCTCTGCACAACTCTTACTTATGTCACCATCTGTGTTGGATGATTCATTGGCATATATTATAGAGGCTTCAGAGAACAGTACGGTGGAATTCATATTAAACGGTGGGAATCTGACAATAACTCTGGCAACTCATTTAGTTAAACTTTAGGCTCAAAATTAGGCGACTTTAATGCATTCGGTATTCCTATGTTTCTTCCAGTTTTCTCATGTCGCTCGTCATTTTTCACAGTGAAAGTTGAGGCCTCTTTCTGCAGCATCAGCTGTTGCAGCACATTTGCTCGTGTTCCTGACACCGTGTGAGTGTGAAACACTTTAAATGACGTGCCAATGAAAAAACAACTATCAGAATTGCAAGGCGGCTCCATCGCGGGTTTCAGACTTTCTAGAAATGCGGTTTAGCTCCGGGAGAAGGCTGCTCACTTTAGTGCCGTACTAACAGACACAGACACTATCCTCTGAGGAAACAGTCCATTATCGCTGGTGACAAACATGAAAAGCAAACGGTGAGGAGCTAGTCGGGGAAAATGCCACTCTGCAGGGAGAGAGAGAGAGAAAAAAAAAAAAAAAACATTTAAGATTCTGACTGCCAGTGAGAATTTCTTTGGCTGCCCAAACATCTCCCCACATAGTCTCTCTTTTCATTAGTGCAACTCAGAGAAATGTCAAGTAAGATAACCCATTATCTCCCCTGTTGACAATAACACAAACACAGCATGCCAGGCTCCCTGGCTACGGATGCTTGTATATTACTTGTGATTCTGTTGCTTCATTTGCCACTACTCTTGCTGCTGTGCGTTCCGTTCAGGGTTGGCAGTGATGAGCGACTTCCTGTCTTTCGAACACTGGGACGATTTCAAACCGCATGACACATTTTTATACGATTTTCATCCTGTAAAGATATATTTTGTCGATAGTGTCTATAATAAGAGAATTCAGTGCATTGGTGTTATTTTCAGAACGTCTATCCTCTAGTTTCTTTTCTCCTTTCCTTTAGGACTGAACAAAACCTGACTGAAGCTGAGCTTGCACTGAACGCGACAATGTCAGCATTCATTGGGCATTACGTAAATGTGACTTTTATCAGTCTCTGTTTGCGCCACACTAATTGCAACATCGACAGGTCTCTCGCGCCGCGTGCAGTAGCTTGCATTGGACGGACGCATGACTATTATAGACGGCAATATTAGCTTTTCGGTGCTAAACAAGTGCCATATGTACACGGAAAAACATACAATTGAAGAGTCAGTGGAAATCTGACTGGGGGTTTCCAATGTGAGCACCGCTCACAGTTCAAACAAATGGAGCGATGGAAACGTTGTGGATGGCTGAGGCGGTGGAGGGCTGTGAGAACCAGATTCTGCTGGCTCTGGATAACAGGGAGAGAGAGAGAGAGAGGAACAGCTGGGCTGCGAGCATTCATGTCATGTTGGAGGCTGAACATCTGATCCTATAGAGAAGCAGCGCATGACTCACACCGCTGAATGCTCAGTGGGAAGCGTGGCGCAGACACAATTAGAACACAGACCACACTTGCGTGCGCACACGTACAGGGCTCCGATCCTCTCCTTCTGGCTGTGAGGTGCCAGCACAGCGAAACCGACCAAGCCGGCTCCAGACAAATCATTGGTTGATTGGTGTTGGGTCCTGTCAGGCCAGAGGTCGTGCTGCTTCGAGCCCCCCGAATCCACCAGGTTGAAAGGAAAACAAGGCCTCAGTCAATAGATTAAAGCCTGGCGTTGTTCATCATAAATCCTCTCGGGGCCGTGTTAACACAGAAGCTACAGATTCACATCTCTGTGGAGGCAAACCGGCTGTTCCGCACGTAGGCGAATATTCATGCGAAGCAAGTGTTGGAGGTGCGCACAGTGTGGGCACGTCGACATCAGGCCATGTGCGTAGGAGTGGTGGTTCAGCCACCTTTACACTGAGGTAATGCAGCTGCAGCTTTGCCTGACACATTTGTTTGTTTTTTTATTTTTTTTTATTTGATGATAACTTTGTGGAAAATTGAGGCACGGATTTTATAAATAGATGACATAATAACGCACAAAGGAAGGTATTAAGAATCAGAAAATAAACCTTATTGCCACCGACTCACAAACTCGCTACTACTTACCAAAGATTGTTTCCTGTCAACAAATCCACTTGGTTTTACTCCTCATCTTAATTTTCTACAACCTGGGGGTCCCGAAAACTCTACGGGGGGAGGGGGAAGCCCTCTTGGTTTTAAGGCTGTAAGAATTTATAAAAATATAAAATATAATATACAGGCATTTAATTTATATCTGTGAAGAAGACAACTACATTTAAGGGTTATTACATAGTTAATTAGTTTGTTTGTCTTTTATTTATTCTTTATTTATGTATGATTCAGAAATTGCTAGTTTTACACAAACTTCCTCCAGGTATTAAGTTCACTACTTAGGTTTATTGTACAATTTGTTTTTCTTTTTACCCTTTTTTTTTTGTGGGTGGGGGACGGTGGGGGTCGCCAGTGTATGTCCACTGATAAAATAGGGGTGCCTGAAGAAAAAGATTGGGAACCACTGGTATAAACCAAAACACAAGAACGTCTGGATGGGACACTCTCCGTTGCAATCATTTTCCATAAAAGACAGCCTTGAGAAAGGAATAACCTTGTGGCTTACCTCTTGGTGAATGACGCTTCCATATGATGTTGGCCTCGGGTCGACCGACCGCCAGGCACATAAGATTGACGTTGCTGCCCTCGTTGACTGTGATGTCCTTCGATATGTTAGTGATCCTGGCGGGCACTGTGAGGGGGAGAAAGAAAAAAAAATCATGATTGATGTTTTTAGCTTAATTAATGACACGTGATAAGAACGGTGATGAGGTTAAAAATAATTCCGGGTTGGGGACTCAATTAGCATGAAATTAGCTGACAAATTTGACAATTCTCCGGCTTGCTGTGGTGTTATACATGATTGATTTTTTTTTTTTTTTTTTTTTGTCTCTCCATCATGTGTCTTTTCCACAGTGCTCATTAGACAAGCATCAGACTGATTTGGAGTAAGACATAGTTTCATCTCTCTGGCTAGACCAGCTTGACGTGTGTGTGTGTGTGTGTGTGTGTGTGTGTGTGTGTGTTTGCGTGTGTGTCTGGGTTCTTGATTAAGTGTACCTCTGAGATTGTAGCTTCAAATCAAGGGTCAATTTTAACTCAGACTTGAACTTTAAGATCATTAGTGCAACGAGTGTCATTGAGGAAAATTAACATATCTTTTTCAATCTAGTTTAATATAATGATAATATATATTTATGAGGGCAATCTAGCTTCTTTTTTTCTTTTTTTTTTTCTTTTTAAACAACAACAATCTTATCTTGACCCTGAAGTCATGGGGATGTTACGTATTAAGCATTGTAGTTGCATTTACATGTATAGGAAACTATGACAACTACACCACGACACTGGCCACATAACCTACAGTTTTTTTTTTTTTTTATCATGCACAAGGTAAGGTCAACAAAAGAAGTCCTCCAGGGTGATATTGAATGTTACCTTTGTCGTGCCATTCGGGGTATTTTTTATTATTTCATACATGCTAATGACATTGACAAAGCCAGCTCAGTGCACAAAGACAAAAAACATTTTAGGTTAGTCTGTAAGTTTACTGTAACTCTACTTTTCCATGATAAATAAATGCCACATTGGGCTTAGTTTGAGGCATAATGGGGATTTTTTTTTCGCTCTGGAATTTTCACAGCAGTTGTCATGGTTCTCTACAGGACTAACGAGCTCCTGTTTTCCTGCTGTCCATTGGTCACATAACTCTGTAATTCTAAAGTTTAAGCTTCAAGTTAGATTTCACTCAATGTAATAAAGGCATCTTATTACTTAAACTACTCTGAAATCATTTAAAACATAATGATAACACAATAATATATTTCAAGCATTTCATATATGTATACATATATATATGTATATACATGTACATATGTATACATATATATGTACATGTATATGTATATATGTATATATATATGAGAAAAAATAATCCAGTGGAATTTTTTTCACATTTCCAGTATGAATAAAATGAATAGCATGGGCACAATGTGTGGTCTGAAGTGATATGCTAATCTGCATCCCATTGACCTTTTTTATTTACCGTTTCAGTTAGCATGCATTGCTAAGGCCAGCTCAATTGGTTCTAAATGCCACCCAAAAAGCTGTTGACATGGAACCTTTATCTCAAATTAAATGCAGTCCCACTTTAGGTAATTGCTTGTAACTACTGCGCTATTTCTCCTTAAGAATGTACCCATTCACAGAACTGGGCTGCACAAATGGAACTGATGACTAAATGAATTGTATCATGTCACATCATTCAATGCTGGCTAGTTAACCTGCTCAGTAGACACCGATGCATGGTTTAACAAAGAAAATCTGCACACACACACACACACACACACACACACAATGTATGTATGAGTAGACCTGTGAACTGGTTATCTGGGTTTTAATAAACGCACTGACAGAAATGAACTCTTTTTTTTCCCCCTCTCTTTTATTTGTAACCCGTTGGAAATTGGTTTGTTCTCTAATTGTTTTTGTATATTGGAATGCAAAAGTTGTAATGCTAAGCTAAGTGAGACTGTAAGTAAAAAGTAGTGATATATTTGTGCTGAATAAAGTGTTAACAATACATTTAATATGCCTATTAGTGTACGTATTCGTATACGTATTTAAGGAGGCGAGATCGAGAATTGCTTTTGGATGTAAGTTGATGCCAATATATTTTTAACGAGTATAACCCAAACTCTCCTCTGACCACATCCAGTACCACTGACGTGGTGTGTGCTCAGAAGTGTGCTCTGTTGCACCTGTAACCGCACTCAACAGTGACGTCATGGTGCACTGACACACCTTTGAGTACACTTCCACGTCACTGCAGCAGGCTGAGAAGAAAAACAACTGGAGGTCAGCAAAATCAAGATTTTCAAGGGGTGTTAAATTACTCTTAAAGTAGCAGAAATGGGCTTTGCCTTCCTTCCCATTCCTTCTATGTAGTTACTATGTATTACCTGCAGACGCCTTGGCCATGTTTAGTTTACCGGAGTACCTACCACAAAAGGTAATAGGCAAGTCATCACAAAGCAAGCTCAAGCTCTTCTTGCAAACTCCCAGCACCTTTTTTGTACACGATTAGTCAACAAGAAGTCTCCAGTGAAGTTGATACAAAACTTCGGAAAAATGCAGCACACTGCTTCTTTTCAGGCAAAGTGGTTGATAAAAGTCCAACAGTTTAGCAAATTGCACATGATGTGACACGCAGGTTTTTTGTTGGTTTCCCACAAAGAGGGGCTGCTGTTGCACAGCCATCTGGCTGCCTCCTCTATCCCCATCATTTTCTCTCTCATTCTTTCTCTTTGGCTGCGTAGAAACAAAATACACAGACACCCAAGTCATTGGTGCATTCACCAAGCACACAGGGGTCTTTATTTGTGTATGGAGCCTAAAAATGTGTCTTTATGTTGTTGAAAACATTATCTGACCTGCATTTTTTTATATTATCAAGATAATTATAAGACCGGAGCAGTATAAAGGCCGGTATAATACAGATATTCAGATAATACAAGAAAGCCCCCTTTGATCGTTCAGTTTGAGAGAACTAGAAAATTAGGTGATTCTTGAATACAAAAATTGCACGCAGAGGTTCCCATCCAAAAGGGAAATATGTTCCTTGTCCGTGTCTATTTTAAACGTATTATTGTCTCTGCTATGATCAACAAAGTCAAGTCAGTCAAGTGTGTTAAACATGGCTTTTCAACTTGTTCCTGAGAACTGCATCACCTAGACCAAAGAGTCAGTCACTACCATATTGAAATACATCTTGGCATCATTCTTTGAAAAAAATGTGATCTAGTCGATAATAGCTGTTATTCCTTGAACAACTGGACTGGAGACATTCTGTTGAACCTAGTTTTTTGTAAGTGCAAATGAAACAATACCAGGCCACATAAAAAGGTTCATCCAATGCAACCAACTAGAACAGGAGAGCAGCTGACGTCTGTGGTTGTATGGGTAATGAATGGAGCTAGTGTAAAGCTAGGTGCTAACAGTTGTTGTGTAGGCCTGACTCGTGGATTCCCACCGCGATGCCTTATCACATCGAGTGTTTCGTCCATATGCTGTTGTATGTCAGCAATTGTCTTCCAGGAATGTTGGCTTACACCGCTAAGAGAGCGGAACGACTTCTGAAATTGGAGGCGTCAAGGCCCTCACTTGGATACGAGCCTACACAAGAGGAATTGCAGGCTGTAGGATCCAGTTCTCTTTCATCTATTGGTGCAAGGGTAAGTGCATGAATACAAACAGAGGCAGCCGCATAAAATACATAGGAACAGATGGAGGCGGGAATACAGACGAAACAAAAAGCAACAAAAGCAGAGAGCAGTTATAACAACATTAAAGTTGAGGTTGGCACCTCTGGGCCACCAACCACCTTGCGGGGGTACTAGGGCTCTGGCGGGGGTCAGCTGGGCTGGGCCTGCTAGTCAATCATTTGTTTTGCTGCTCCAGGCTGTGCCCAAGCGCTGGCCCGTTGCAGATACCTGTGGACCCTTACAGAGCCCGCCCCTAATTCCCTCAGGAGTGGGCCGGCTCTGTCGAGGCGGGGGGGTATTTTTGAGTCCGTAGAACCAGTTTCTGATCTGCCCATGAACCAAGCCCCTCAGGATAGCTGTAAAGCGACCAAATAGATTTCCTGCCAAACCTGCATGGTGGCGAAATGCAGTAAAGAGGCTACCCCGCAATCGTCTTCCGTTCAGAGCAATTAGACTAATGCCACAGAACTAATGTGGTAATGATTTATTGAGGGTAAAATGCAACATGTGGCGCCTTTAAGAGGCTCTAAATGGGGAGGAGTGAAGCGCGGTGGTTTGAGGACGCAGCAGGCGCCACTTTCTCAGACACACTGACCTCCGGCAGAGATGAATGAACAAGCATCTGTGTGCAGAGCAGGTGACGGGTCCTCCAGCTTGATAATGCCAGTGGCCAGGTGATTAAAAACACAGCTCCCCTGCCACCAGGGATGCTGGTGGATGTGACTGGGGGCCCGGGGACACGTCACTCTTCATGTCTGCACAGCCAAGGTGTTGCAGCCAGTAATTAATTAGAAAATGGATTCAGGAGGCTGCCCAGAGAGGAAAAGGATGCGTTCTCTTGGTGTTTATTTAACATCTGGGCTTGACTGACTGTGATTGTATTTCTTTGTTATAATATATATTTTTTCTAATGTCAACCTTATTGTGCTGGCGAATGTGCTTCATTCACAGAGAGAGGAGCAGAGTCAGGGCAGAGGTGCTACAATGTGTCGTTATCTGCCGGGCACAAGAACACAATATATAGAATAGTACGCATTGTTACAACACTGCACACATTGTTTGCTGTCAGAATATGAATTATACATTTATGGCAATTCTCCAGTCAGACAATGCAATGGCGTCATGTGTGGGGGATCTTTTAGCTCCAACTTTTCAGTGGTCAGGACAATTCAAAACAAGAAGTTTTCAAAGTAGGCTGAGCAACAACATCCCGCATGCAGGCTGTCAGGAATAATCAATATTTATACTAAATAACAGAATTTAACTTGCATGAAATTTGCCTCACGGCACCACCGGGAAAATAATTAATTCAATCTCAGTTCTGGAGGTTACTACTAAGTTCTTGACTTGCAAACAGTGAGCGTAACGTTTCATACACACAACAACAATGGAGGTCTTTACAAATGAAAAGTCATAGAGGAATACAGTCATGGTGTTGCTATGGGTAGCAAATACAAAAGCGTGTAAATCTTGGAATACGGCTTCATTGATTTACCTAAATCATATCAGCGAGTTATGTAGTGCTGGTTATAAATATGTTATAAACTAGGTTCCATGTCAACAGCAAGTTTTTGGGTGGCATTAAGAGAGCAAGGCTGCACACGCAGTGTCCAGTTGAGAACCAATGGAGCTGGCCTTGGCAATGCATGCTAACTGAATCTGTAAATAAAAAAGGTCATTCTATCATAAATTTTATTATATTGCTCCATTCTGCTGTTGATTGTTTGATTATAGCATTAGGCTTTTTGAGCTATGTATTTATGTGTTGTACCTGCCACGTCATCTACAGCCTTTATTTATTTATAGTTGGTCGTTTTTTTGTTTAATTGTGTGTGTTTTTGCATGCGCTATATTCCGACTGAGTGGTTAAATGTTTATAATTGGTTTGTAAGTGTCCGTCTATAGGAAAGGAAACAATAGGTGAAAAAGGGCCCGGAAGTGAGGTTCGCACCTGGACCCAGTGAGATCTCCTAATGAACTAATGAACATAGTGTAAGAACTCCCTCTGAAGTAAAGTGAAAGTACCCAAAGATTCTAGTCAGATACAGTTCTTGATTAAATGCCCTGAGTGATTTTGCACCACTGCCCCATTACTCAGAGTATGTATGTGTAGGTGAGACAGAAACTCCTGCGGTTTTCCAAACAGTCGTCCATATCCAGAATGAGACCATTATTTTAAAATGAATTTCTGAATTTGGTGGGATAAAAACAAGATTTAGAATATATAGCCATGCTACAAGCTCTGTGAGGCTTTTTAATAATGATTGTAATCAAGTATTGGACAAATAGAAGTTCGTAGCTGATGATGACATTAGTAGCATGAACGTGAGCATCCAACAGTTTTTGAGACATTTCACTGAACCACCAATGTCAACCTGCTGGTGGCACTAGAGGGAAAAGTCCAGGGGGTGACTTAAGCAGGAAGATTCATACTCTCGGGACCATGAATGCCTGTACAAAATGTTATGGCAATCTATTCAATGGTCTTTTGAGGTATTTTAGTCAGGACCAAAGTGGTGGACTGACAGACCATCAGACATGCCGACCTAGTCATCCCTCGAATCAGGTTGCTAGCGTGGCTAAAGAATGATAAACGCAAAATGTCACCCTGCCGAGAAGTGATGGGATGAAGGTTAGCACCTTCAAGTCAGAGGCCATGGTGGTCTCCTGGAAAAGGGTGGAATGCTCATGCTCATGTTCACATCGGTAAGATGTGGTAAGAAATCGACCCAGGAGGAGGAGGCCCAGGGGCAGACCCAAAACATGCTGGAGGGATAACATATCCCATCTGGCCTGGGAATGCCTCGGGATCCCCAGGAAGAGCTGGGGAACATACAGTAGTAGGGACAAGGACAAGGTTACCTTGCTTAGCCCGCTGCCACTGCAACCCAGAACTGGATAAACATCTGTAAATACATGGACGGAATGTCATTTTGTTTTTTTAATATCCAGTGGGCCGGCTACTTCTTTTTCTTCAGATTCCCTATGTCCCCATCGCCACCATGGTGCTGTACTCACAAAGCAACACATTCCTGCACATACAATCATCCTATACATCCATGTAAACAGCCGCAAGAGTCTCTGCTTTAGAGGGATTTTTCAACAACTTTAACAGCATTTGGCCGGAGCAGTATGCACTTTGAAGCGCAGCATCATTGTGGTAATTGAAACACTATCACAATTTTATGAAGCACTGAAAATGCCACATAAAAAAAAATACCTATGAAAAACATTTCAATTAAACCAAAAATGTGGTTTGCGTTTCATCGAAATAAAAATAAATGAAAAGAACGTGACAAGAAGAAAAGAAGCTTTGCTCAGGATTGTTTTAGGGTGAACCTGAACCTTTGACATCTCCCGACATCAAAGCCTCCGCTCCTGCGCCAACGTTCGCCAAATCTATAATAGATGCTAACTCTTCTCTCACAACAAATTACTATGCGTCTGAAACATCAAAGGAATCACTGTCAGTGAGTTTTCCAATCTGCCATCTCATCTCGGAACAATACACATCTGTGACAGATATCTCGGTAACGTTCAGTGTTCTTGTCAGTGGTTATTGTTAATTCAGAGGCACGCCCCAACTCCAAGAGACGGAACAAGAAAGAGATCCAAACATTCCAGCCTGGGAAGTGTGATAAAACCCTTGGGGGGGGGCTGCTCATGCTTTGGTGAGGTAGAAATAAACTGGGTTACTTTTCCCACTGGCTGGTGGAATGCACAAGCGGTGACACCTGCCTTCAAACTTCCAAGCTCTCTCAGTTCAAAGGCGGTTTTTTTTCATATGGGACCCATAGCATCTCATGTTCCAGGATCCAGTCCAAAGTAACGACGGCAGCACTGAAGTGAAACCAAATGGCAGTGTATGATGCACTGCCTAAACATATTACCTTGTGATCAGCGTGAGAAAAGCACCGCACGCACGCTGGCCGAGATAGCTTTAAGTCCTTGTGTTTACGCGTCCAGGCTTTCAGCCATGTGTTCGTTTTACTGATGAGCTGACTGGCGATTAGTCGCAGTGCTGGCCTCTCGTACGTTTCCTGGCCTATGCAAAGTTTATTTTTTTGTAGATCTGTCTTTATTTTGTCTCAAGACAACCAGCTAACATAACATTGAATGCAAAAAATAAATTCGTCCGGTCAGATGCAGAGTATAAGAGCTGACAACATTGCAGTGGGAGAGTCCTTCAGCATATTTAGCGTATCTAAAAGGATGTAAAAAAAAGCCAGTCTTTGTGCGCCAGCTGAACTAGTGCGCTGAAAATGAACATGAACATGAAAATCTAACGGCCGCCAAAATCCCATTTCGAATGACGTAATGAATAGGACGCTATTAAATGACTAGCATTTTATTGAATCCATATGGTCAACATTTTAGCTCCATTGTGTCAGTAGCTCTCGCTTAAACTAACCTGCTCGGTCTACACGGGTATACTGCATTCATTGTGACTGTGTTTGTGTTTGCATATGTTTGTCGTAAAGCGCAATAAATAGCACAAGCTCACTCAATGATAGTTTAGGCCCGTACCAGAAGAAGATGAAGGATATACTAGTGTTGCCTGGCCCTCTCTCCTGTTTCTTCCAGTTACTTTTGGTGTTGCTAATCCTATATATTGCGCTCAGTGATTATTTCCCACACTGAGTTTCTACTACTAGAACCTAAGTAGTTCAAAACACAATGAGCAGCACTTCCAAAGTGAGTTTGAGGTTTATCTCCTGCCCTGGGGAATCCCACAGAACTCATCACCTTTGCAAAAGTAGCTCGTGGTCATTGACGATAGGCCTGAATGCTTGTGGGCTGAATGTAATGACAGCAGCCATTATTCATTTGAATTAAAAAAAAAAAAAAAAAAATCTCACTGCTTCAAAAGAGATAAAGGGGAGATTCCATTAGACATGTCTGAGCACACCTGGTGACAAACTATTTCTTCCTATTATCCCTTATACATGTTTTGCAGTCACACAGTAAGATGCCACCGGCTGTGCACCTTTTGATTTACAGAAACAGATACCAGATTTACTGCACATTCTATGAAAAACAATTAAAACAAAGGACACGTGGAATTACGTCTTAAATGTCTGAATTACTGCTCATTTTACATTCTCATTATACGTTCGCGGCCACCTGGCCTCTTTACCGTTTCTGCGGAAACATCTTTAGCGTAAAAACATCAGTTAACATTGCTGGCCCGC
The DNA here is from genome assembly GCF_043641665.1 of Enoplosus armatus. NCBI lineage: Eukaryota > Metazoa > Chordata > Actinopteri > Centrarchiformes > Enoplosidae > Enoplosus > Enoplosus armatus. The sequence continues at coordinate 22,781,958 of NC_092192.1, read as the reverse complement.
TAATTTTGATACTGCTTTACAAGAATAAACGAAGCTAAACGAATGTGAAGACACGGCTGAAAAGCTGAGAGAAAACAAAAGTTCAAATCCTGACAAACAGAGGCCATCCAAACGCTTCCACACGCATTTAGCTGCAGTCGCAGTGCAGGCAGCAGAGCAGTGAGTCCAATGACAACACCGGTAAATGTTTTATAGCTGAACTGGTAAGCAGAGGACAACAGGAATTAGCTAGTCTGGGTTTTGTTAGCAGAATAATGTTATTTAGCTGAGGTTTCTGCTCTGGTTTCATCGGAAATTCTAATATCATCCAAAGTATTCAAAGTATTGTGTGGTTAGCATAGGCATTATAGATCTCTCTTACATAAAGAGTCAATGAAAGAAGAAAAGCTCCTGAAATGAATTACACTGGTGCTGTGTGCATTGTACTGTCCCATTTGAATTCTAATCTTACACTAATGCTTGCAGCTATTACAGGGAGAGTGGAACATGGAAAACACCATTGTCTGGACAATGTATCAATGTTATATGACTTTTGAGAATGTGGTAGAGTTGAAGTGAACTATTACTTGTATTATGTAATATGGAGGTAGTATTATTTCACCGACTAAGATTAAATGACCATATAATCCGATCTGAAACAGTGTAAATTGTACAAGGGTTTCTATTTCAAGTTATCTTAGTAAATCTAAGAAATCAAATGGGTGGGTGGAGGTGTCGGGGGTGGGGGCTGGAGCTGATTCCAGCTGTCAATCACAGGGCTGTTCCATCATATTGTAGCTCCTCACATTTAAAAGATATTGGACTGTCGTACTTGCCTGCTTGTTATTATGTCTAAAGAAGCAATATAGTTTATGGTCATAGATAGGAAATCAAATTCATCAGGAGATAAATATATGGTGGGTTGCCCCCTTTTTTTTTGCTGTCAACTCATAGTGAGGTGGGATGCATGTCAGGTGATCAAACGTGTTTCAGCATGTGCCGGTGTTCTCGTGTTTAATTTGAGAGACTGAGAGCTTTAATGTCCCGCGTGTTCCTGGATGCATTGAAAGAAAGGTGGATATTCCCGTCATCTGCTCCCCAACGAATCATGACTGGTGAAAGTAATATCAGGGAGAAGAGTGCATCATTTGATTCTCACACAGCATGGCTTATATTCACAACATGCCCAGTCAGCCTGCAAACTGAATGACTGGCGGTGTAATATGAACGCACACTTCAGGAACTGAAGGAGGCAGAGTAACCGCTATTGAGAAATTTTCTCTCATTTTCTCCCGCTAACTCCTCCTCTCCGTGTCTGCCGTCTCTTCCACTCCACATCCTTTGTCTGCAGTTTTTTTTTTTCCAGGTTTCCACCCAACAGATTTTAAGGTTTGTGCCAAATTAAAATGTAATGCATTGTGCAGTGCACCAAGACACTATCTGGCAGAACACTTTGAATATATTCTGCAGTTTCTACAAGCAGGTGGAGGCACGGTGCGGCGGCAACAACTCAAACGAAAAACTATTCTTTTCAATCTTTATTCTGTGTCTTCGCTCGGTCATCCATGCACACTGTGGATGTAAATGTCAAGGGTGCGGTAAGCAGTTGTGTACAAAATTAGTACATGAGCTAGCTCACGTTTTTAGTCTGCACCACAAAGTGAAGGATATACTGCTGGTGGCTGTATATTTTTCAGAACCAAATTTTAGTCACAGCCAGTAGAAAAATGTATTCTGGATCTGACCTTCTGCGCCTTCAATGCACAACGTCTGCTTCCTGCTGGAGTGCTGTATTTGTAATGACTTGGGGAACCACTTCGTGGAAGTCAGTACAGAAGGTACAATAATTACACTATATAACGGGCCAGGGGAAGTAAGGACATTTTACAGCACTGTAGTGTACCCTAAAAACGCCTCTTATGCTCTAATTTTCACAGACTGCTGAAGAAATTTAAGTCTTTTCACAAACTTCAGCCAAATGCTTTGCTTGCCTCCCCAGTTACCAAAAAAAAAGTTTCAGTGAACCTCCAGTCACATCAACCTCCTTCCAAATTTAGAGAACTTGAGTTTTTTTTGGAATAGAAAAAGGTCCACAGTTCGGGAACTTGTCAGGTAGCGTGACAATGAGAATTAAAGCGATTATAAAGACAAGGAGGCCATTCCCCTCATTAGGCACTTTATGGTGTGAAGGGATTGCCTTTTATTTTGTTCACTTCCTGTTCGTCTGAGCCCAGTGGCGAAAAGGGCAACAGGAAGATCCGCTCATGATCCCCCACGACGAGGATGTCACTGACACGTCACAGAAAAAGGAAGACCAGGATCATACCAAGCATTAACAGAATGTCAGTGTATTCCCAAGATGTATACAAAGTATCAGGTTTAATCCCCTGCAAGCAATGAGTTTGGACTCACCGGTGAGTTGTTTGCTCTTGTTACATCTCATAAAGGTCATGCAAATGATCATTCACGTAATACAAGCCTCCAATATTAAAGATACACCCTTTTCAGACTGTAATAGAAGCTTTACTCTTGGCATGCTAAGTACAACTGAGGGCCCAAAAATGGGATAAATCAATGGGACGGGAATGGGATATATCATATGATATTACTTTTTACATTCTGACCTTATCAAGAGAGGCTTACAGTCAATAGTGTACAACCACAGATTTACAGCGCGTGTAATCTCTACAATGGATCAACCCGAGAAGCCAAAAATAAGAATTTGCAAATGCCAGGGCCTTAATGTTAAGCCCTGGGCAGATAGAAAGTGTCAGATTCCGGCTTCAGCAAGCAGTCTTCTCAATGGCTACAGGCATACTGGAGCCATTAAGTGATGTGTCAGAACAGTCAAACCATGACACTTCCCAACTGTGTAGGGCTTTGCAATTTTCAGTCAATTGTTTCTGAAAAATCTTCAGGTTTTTTTACATTTACATATATTCATTTGGCGTTGACGCCTTTTGTCTAAAGCGATGTACAAATGAAGGGGCTTTGACGTGTTTGAGCGCTGACAGGAAGTTACGAGACAGTGAATCTAGAACAACTAATAGAAGATAGAAGACGAACACAAAAGAGTGTCCACCGTCTCGGGTTTGAAACGAGGAGATGTTTGCATGATTGACCCAAAAGTGTGCAAACACCCTGCCATCATTTCACAGCGGGGTCAGACAAGTTGCATCATGTTTGGTTTGATCTGCTGATCTGTACTGTGGCACTGCCTTCACTCTGAATCCACAGATACCGTGGTACTTGCCATTGAGGATTTTAGTCTAACAGAACTTTCCGTCTGATGTGGACCATTGATATTTAATTGAGGAGATGGTATGCACCCCACTGATGTCTGGAAAGTTGGCGGTCCAGACTTATGCGACAGCATGTGTAATGCCGATGCTAATATCTGCCCTCCAAATAATCCACGTTGCGTGTAGAAACTCAGGCGCTACGGCAGACAGCACTCCCAGCCTCATTATTAAGGAGTTTGAGGAGTATCAGTTGGAAGCTGCAATACCTGGGGAGGTCACAATACAAACTTCTTCATTTTGGCATGCACGTGCGCCTACAATGCGTTTGCATGCACTTAAGTAACGTGGTTACAATCGGCTTTCTCCAGTGAGCGGATTTCCTAAAAGTCATGTAAGTGAGAAACCTAGTTTCCCTTATCAGGGTCGGGGATTAGTGAAACCTGATTTCCTCAGGTAGATGTCTCCTGGAGACTGCCGGTTTCTCTGCCATGTCTACGGGTAACCAGGTTTTTTTTTTTTACAAGTATGCATGACGAAAGACTGCAGACAGGGAAACAACTGATGGTTAAAAGGAGAGATTATAACACTCCGTGATCCTTGTGTTGAAATGACCTCAATCCAAAGTCTGACTGTAGAACTGTAACTAACAAAGTATCCTCTAGAAGTCTATTAAAGTTCATTTCCACCATTGAACATTTTGATACCTTTGAGCTGTGAGGAAAAGCCGGAACGGGATTCGGGACCTCACTGGGACTGGCACCTTTTAATGTTATCTAAATCTGGGGGTGAGGAGGTGCAGCGCTGTCCATAATACTGAAACGGTGTGGAGGGAGGGAGGGGGGGACAGACGGAGGGACAGGCAGACAGATCGAACGCGTAGTTCAGCCTGCTGCTTTTGCTTGTCGTGGGTTGTTAATAAATCTTTCGGCCCAGAGAGACAGAGAGAGAGCTGCAGATTGTAATCGGCTGTTTCTCCTCCTCTGATCTTCACTGATTATTGTGAATCCTCTGATTAATAAATGTTAATAAGTAAAGCTGCCGCGACAGTCAAATGTAGTTTTCACAGCAGCGCCGAGGCCTGTTTGATTCTGCTGGATAAAAGACCTGAACCCACTGCCTCTGTGACAACAGCGTTCACCTGCTGCTGAAGGTGTGTTAAGAATCATGTGACTATTTGTTCGCCTGGCACACATTCGCGCTGTGAGGGAAAGCTCCGCTCCGCCTGTCTGTCTGCCTGTCATCCACCTGGGTGGAGGCTATTTTTGGTGACCCCGAAATTTGTTGAACCACTATTCATTATCATGATCACGTTTGCTGAAACATTATAGCTTCCACACCGCATTTCTTTCGACTTTAGCACGCTGATGATTGGTCTTACTTGATGAATGAATGTAATACATTACTAACGTTAAATGATCTCTTTAAGTATACCTCTTATATATGTATATGTTTTTAGTAGAGTTGGTAGTAGTAGTCGTTGAATTCCTCAGCAGACAAGGCTAAATAAACATGCTTCACAAATGGTGTTGTTTCTTTGATGGAAACAGCCAAAATCACAAAATGTCAGCCTAGCTGAGACGGCAGCTCCGGTTGGGAGACACAGCCTCGAGACTGTCCTTTTATCTATGTTGGCACTGAAATGACAATGAGGTGGCTTTTCCAACTGTCAGAAAACAGTAAAAAAAAAAAAAAAAAAATACCCATCACAATTTCCCAAAGCTGACATTAGTCAAGGTGACATATTCACATCGCTTATTTTGTCCAGCCAACAGTCCAAAACCTAAAAAGATTGAGTTTAATAACATTGAAGGAAACAAGCCAATATTCAAATTTGTGAATCTGGAACCAGAGGAAAAAAAAACGAACAAACCGTTAATTGATTGTCAAAGTAGTAATAATAGATTAATTTTCTGACAAATTGACTAATCAATGAATTGACTAATGGAGGAGAGGTGGGATCCATGTTCATCGCTGATTAACTCACATTAGACAGCGTAATGTTGGACTCTTCTAGAGGAGACCCATGTGTCTAAACAGGAGGCACTTCAGGCACATTTTCCAGATGTTCGTCTCACGTGGAACAGTTACACTTCTGTTTGAATCAATGGAGATGACCACACCGACACTTACTGTGTTTAGGCCATTTTCTTGCACTGGGATCAGAGCGCTGCCGAAACCCTTTCATTCTGTATCGTGACCGCAACCTTGAAATTTACATCCACAGACAATATGGATGATTGAGTTGAACAGTTGTGTCCAAAATTGTATATGAGCTAGCTATTTCATGAGCGCTATTTCAAAGTTTGTGCCACAGAGTGAAGTCTATATTCTGATATTCTTGAGAACCCATTTTTTTGGTCAGAGTCAGTAGAAGAATTTATTCTGGATCTGACCTTGTGTGCCTTCAGTGCACGATGTCTGCAGACAGCAGGAGTGCTGTATCTGTAATGACTTGGGCAACCACTTCATGGAAGTCAGTCCAGCAGGTACAATAATGACTGTACACTGCATGCTGCTATAACAGCCGAGGGATATAAGGACATTTTAACTGCCATAGACCATAAGGTGCATTAAGTTCTAATTTTCCAAGATGATAATGCTTAAACCAAAGACTTCCAACCTCCTTAATCACTAGATATATATGTGGATACGTACCAAATTCATATCCACCTCCTTCCCAAATTAAAGGAATAGTTTGACATTTTGGGAAATACACTGCTCAAAAAAAGTAAAGGAACACTTTGAAAACACATCAGGTCTCAATGGGAAAAAAATCATGCTGGATATCTATACTGACATGGACTGTGTAATGTGTTAGGAACGAAAGGATGCCACATCGTTTGATGGAAATGAAAATGATCAACCTGCAGAGGGCTGAATTCAAAGACACCCCGAAAATCAAAGTGAAAAAATTATGCGGCAGGCTAGTCCATTTTGCTGAAATTCCATTGCAGCAACTCAAAATGGTACTCAGTACTGTGTTTTGCCCCCATGTGCCTGTTAGCATGCCTGACAACGTCCTCCCAGATCTGGACCAGGGCATCACTGAGCTCCTGGACAGTCTAAGGTGCAACCTGGCGGCGTCGGATGGACCGAAACATAATGTCCCAGAGGTGTTCTGTTGGATTCAGGTCAGGCGAGCGTGGGGGGCCAGTCAATGGTATCAATTCCTTCATCCTCCAGGAACTGCCTGCATACTCTCGCCACATGAGGTCGGGCATTGTCGTGCACCAGGAGGAACCCAGGACCCACTGCACCAGTGTAGGGTCTGACAATGGGTCCAAGGATTTCATCCCGATACCTAATGGCAGTCAGGGTGCCGTTGGCTAACCTGTAGAGGTCTGTGCGTCCCTCCATGGATATGCCTCCCCAGACCATCACTGAGCCACCACCAAACCGGTCATGCTGAACGATGTTACAGGCAGCATAACGTTCTCCACGGCTTCTCCGGACCCTTTCACGTCTGTCACATGTGCTCAGGGTGAACCTGCTCTCATCTGTGAAAAGCACAGGGCACCAGTGGCGGACTTGCCAAATCTGGTGTTCTATGGCAAATGCCAATCGAGCTCCACGGTGCCGGGGCAGTGAGCACAGGGCCCACTAGAGGACGTCGAGCCCTCAGGCCACCCTCATGAAGTCTGTTTCTGATTGTTCGGTCAGAGACATTCACACCAGTGGCCTGCTGGAGGTCATTTTGTAGGGCTCTGGCAGTGCTCATCCTGTTCCTCCTTGCACAAAAGGAGCAGATACCGGTCCTGCTGATGGGTTAAAGACCCTCTACAGCCTTGTCCAGCTCTCCTAGAGTAACTGCCTGTCTCCTGGAATCTCCTTCATGCTCTTGAGACTGTGGCTGGGAGACACAGCAAACCTTCTGGCAATGGCACGTATTGAATCAGAATCAGAATCAGAATCAGAAATACTTTATTGATCCCCGGGGGGAAATTGTACAAATTGATGTGCCATCTTGGAGGAGTTGGACTGCCTGTGCGACCTCTGTAGGATCCAGGTTTCGCCTCATGCTACCAGTAGTGACACTGACCCTAGCCAAATGCAATACTAGTGAAGAACAGTCAGAAAAGATGAGGGAAAAAATGTCAGTGGCCTCCACCTGGAAAACCATTCCTGTTTTGGGGGTCGTCTCATTGTTGCCCCTCTAGTGCACCTGTTGTTAATTTCATTAACACCAAAGCAGCTGAAACTGATTAACAACCCCCTCTGCTACTTAACTGAGCAGATCGATATCCCAGAAGTTTAATCAACTTGACGCTATACTCTGATTAAAAAGTGTTCCTTTAATTTTTTTGAGCAGTGTACATTATTTGCTTTGTTGCAGAGATGAGAAGATTGATACCATTCTCCGTTAGACCTGTTCATTTTCTGCCAGGATCTTCTCTAGAAGTAATATTCCCAGATATCATTAAATGCCACAAATGTGATAATCTGCCGAAGTCACCTGTCCATTTGGGGACAAGCCTAGAAAGATATTATCGTACCATTAAAGTAGCCCCCCCAAAACTATAGTAATTTGAACAGATAACTTCTTGGAGATAGATCAACACCAAACCCTGATCAGTGTCTGTCCTAATACTAGGATACTTTGGGTTCTGTTATACTGATGAATTGGAGCCAAAGCTTCTCTGCTTTGCAGTTTCTGCTTAAAAGATAGATGTGGGTTGAGCCCCTGCAATGGACTGGCTTCCTGTCCAGAGGGGTGTGTGGCTAAGCTGCTTCACGCCTCAAAAACAGCAGATAATCTCCTTAGCAATGGGCCCCATCAGCTCAAACAGGGCTTACTTGTAAGACTAAACAGACCGACTACCCACCAGACGAGTGTATCATTGTTCAGTTTTCATCTAATGAAAACATCTCAGTAAAATCAGGTCGAGTGATTAGGATGCGTAACATATCCCAAAATTAGGCCTCGAATTTGCCGTACAAATTGCAGGATGGGATGTAGTGCTGTTGAATATATATATATAAAAATCAAAAAAAAAATCAAAGCATTTATTAGAATGGAAGGAAGCTGGTTTAACATCTCTGGTACAATGGTCGTGTTCACATGATGTCCACGTGCAAACTGGAAAAAAAAGAAGGAAAACAGTGCAGCCCAGGCCAGATAGTCACCTAGCTCAGTCGGTGAGACGTTGCAAAGTGAAATCCCCGCCAGCCTCGGGAAAGAAGGAGCACTTTTAAATGTGGAACACAAGCACAGCTCATAGGGCTTACTCTCCAATTTCAGTTATCCTAATGTTGTGGAATATTTCAAATGCCTCATTACTTGCATTTTGTGAGAAAGGGAGAAGGCTCTCTCTACTCTCTATAATGAGCCCCGAAGCTTATAGACCAGTGTGCATTGAATTGAAAGGACCAGTGCTTTTTCTTTTCTTCTTTTATGGCGGAGAATGGCTTGGACCCTAATCAGAAAAACACAGAGCCACATCATTACACTTGACGAAACTAAAGAGGATAATCCTGTAGTCCGTTTAGGGTATTTTCTTATAATTGAATTGAATTACTCTTGCCTTCTAACACATCACGGTGCACTGGCGGTCTGTTCAGGAGATGCCGTATTTTGTCAAAGTTTCCCTCCAGCGGACGCCATCCAAATATGAATCAAAGAGCTCCCAACCGGAGCAAATGTGTGAAGCGTCGGCCATGCGGAGGCTCCCCGTGGTCTATACTCATGTTGGCAATGTGTGGCAGCACTGCTGAGAAGGCTAAACAGATTTACACAGTCTCCATTCACCACCTCTTTCATCTTAACTTTCAGCGGAAGCCGCGTACAGACGGAAAAAAGTTCACTGCCACAAACTCTTGGCACCTTTTGGAATGAACTGTCAAACGTCTAGAAAATCAAAGTTATGATAAGTTCCTCAAGCGAGCAGCTTGTGTTTCTTTGAGCACTCTATCCAGCTGTATGAACAATTCCTCCTGTGAATTCTGATTAGGATTCAGGGCACTGGGACGCTAAAAGGACGTTAAACTGTACAACCACTGCACGGTGCATGCCATGCATAATATATTGCAAGGCCAAAGTGCTGACGCTGAAAGTGGACTTTGAATGTTTCAATCCGAATGCGTGAGGAATCCAAATCCAATTCTTTTGAATGGGACAGCTGCTCAACCAGGGCATATGCTGAAACCCTCCTTTGAGCCCTCTAATAGTAAATGTGGAGTGTGTGTGTGTGTGGTTTCGGGATCTTTTGGTAACAGATGTTTATCACAGAAAGTTTTTCTGGGTCCCAGGATGTCACATGAGTTTCACTTCCAGCTGTGGCCACTCTTGCGAAATCATCCTGCACTGTTCCAACTGTTTCAACATGGCCTCGGCACTGGTTCCCACATAAGGCAAATATGTTGGACCCCACTCAGTGCGACTTGATTCCAACTACTTTTTTTGTAGTGAAAATGTATGATAATGATAAAGGTTAAATTTGGACATGTGTTTACCTAAGTACCGCACGAGATTGTGTTCCAATATGCAGGCAATTCTAATACAGAATACTGAACATGTGTGTTTTGCTTCCTTGTTATGCATTTGTTTGTGTAAAATGTAAAACATTTGCACAGTGTTGGGGAGCATAGCGACGCCAACTTAGTGTAGGTATTTTATATCATAAAACTCATTGTAATGTAAACCAATCAGCAATCAACGCCACTTATTCCATCGTGGCCTGTCCCACAGCTTCTTAAAGTTCCGATTTGTGGCGCATAGGGGAAATAACGAGGCAGAACCCAGCAGCAAAACCTTCCGGGTTCATAAAGGTTTAGGTTATGGGGAGCGCCAAGTTACAGGTCGTTAAGTCCCTGTAGCGGGAAAAGACACGTTTCTTCACCATCAAAACAGCAGGTAAAATGTTAAAACAAGCTGGATCTTCTACAGAAATAATCAGAAGGAAGGATTTACCTACTGATCTATCACTGGGAGTTCCCCTTGGGAAATTTGGTGGAGCTCATGAGGCTACCTGCTGGCAAATATCCCAAGTACTTTGCAGAGGGACAAGGGTGCATCCCTGGTGCGTGTCTCAGTTGGGATGCATGCGAACCCACCTTCACTGTCACCACAGACTTGTGCACTGTCACCGCTTCTGAACAGTCCGCCCCGTAATGGCATTTCAAGGGAAAGTGGGAGTTGGCTCTGCTAAGCCTGATGACGCACAGCTAAAGCATCAAAGATTCCGAGCGCAACAAAGTATTGGAGTCTACCTTTTCACCAAAGTGATTCTTTCCTTGTGAGCTGCTGGAGCCCAGACCTCAGTCACAGCTACCGTCGGGATTGTGTGCCAAGCAGTCCTCTCTCCTTTCGGAGGGGTTTCATAGAACTGTAATGTGTTGAACATGAGCCCAAGGAACATACTGACACACTATTTATCGTCCACAGCCATGCGAATGTGCATGTAACCTGGCGGTAATTAAATTCTCTTTGTCCTCAACCTAGAAATGTGATTTCATTTCTGCTGTTTTCTTTCCCTGGAACATTGTCCCGCAACGGGTGACAGCTTCTTCTGCACCCTCTTCCCAACTGATCAAGTGATCGCCAATGACCTCCACCCCCGACCCCCTGCTTTCAAACTGATGTCACGATCGCTGCCTTTCATCACGCTTGTTGGCCGAGCGGTGTGGAGAATAAACGGTCAGACAAGACAAAAGGTGGAGCTTAGAAAGCAAAATGACAGATAAGATGCTTAACCATGTCCCTCGCTCGCGCTTGTTAGTGTTGGAAAAAAGGGAGGAACCACATCAGAGAAGATCCTGACTGTGTGTGTGTGTGTGAGAAGATGAGACAGGAGAGTGTGTCAAATCACATTCCAAGAAGAATGACTGAGCATACTGTGTGTATATATACATCCCCTCACGTCAATCAAGCAAATTGTCAGGCTGGTTTAATTGCTGTTACTGTACATCCTTGAATATTTGCTATCAACAAAATGAAGTGTTATGTGTGTGTGTGTGTGTGGGGGGGGGGAGATGCATTACATAAAGTCTGTGGAGTGAAACTACGATTGAAGAAATTAGTGTTTTCACTCCATCAGCATTTGAAGTCCTGAAGTGCTTTTCTGGTGGTGTTGCTGTAAGATTTTATACAGTCAAGCAATCTGTGTGCTTTTAGAAATAAATACACAGACATTGATATAGTTGCTTTTTTTTTTTTTTTTTTTTTTGTCTTTGTACATCAGATAACTACAGCCGCTTTAATCTTTGCTTATAGCACAGTATTGGTTTTCCATTCTTTCTTTCTGTCTCTTAGTTTTAATTGCAAAATACGCATTGCGGAGAGTCGTTAGCAAATTCGGCAGAGGGAAACTTCTGGTGTTGACGAGAGCTTCACACGTCTCTCTTTGCAGATTTGACGCAACGGGTTTAAGTGAAATGTCTGCGATTTATCTCTGTTGACAAACAAGTCGGTGTGTGTGAAAATGCAGCTGTCGGACGTGTTTCCCGTAGATTTACTCTGACGGTGTCGTGGTGGTGTTTTTTTTTTTTTCCCACCCGCAGGAGGACAGGGTTTTCCCTGGACATCCATTTCTTATCGCCTCTCATTGAGCCATTTTTGATGTCGGCCATTTTTTTTTTTTTTTTTACCTCTTCTAGCAGGACATATCAAACGGCAGCTTTAAGGCAGCTCCACGCAGGTGTTGCTAATGATGTTAACAATGCTTAGACGCCTGCCGTGACAATGGCCTCAACCATTGTGTTCCCTCTCTCTCGTTCTCTCTCTCGCACACACACACACACACCACTTACACAAACTCTCCAAGCACACAGGACCCCCAAAACCCCAACACAGCATGTGTTCCTTTGAACTGATATTCGTTATTTTGATATGTTACATTAGGGTCCGCTATGTTCTACGCATAACATGTAAAATTCTTCATCTTTATGAACGAAAAACAACCTATGACTAACCTCGAAAGAACACATACCTGTCCAAGTCCAGCCCCAGGACGAGTTCAAAGTCAGTGGCCATGAGCGATTGGATAATTAGGCATCTCTGTGCTATCCTCGTCCTTTGTGTTTTTTTAATCCTAGACACTTGTGTAAAGAAGTGTTCTTCCTCGTAGCTGCTAGCGGGACGCGCCACACACGGTCTTAATGTAGTGTCATTTTGTTTTTTAATAGCTTCGATGGAGGCACGCTCTGTCCCATCGGATCTAATGAAAGATCTGAAGTGCATCAGCTCATCAGCAAGACTTCCGTCCAAATCAAAGGGATAGGCAGAAGAAATTGTTTATTTTCCTCCCTCGTGTTTGCACGCCTGGCACGCGCCTGACACGGCTGAAGCTTCCTTTTCAAAGTCTGTAAAAAAAAAAAGACCTCTTTCTGCTGACACAAAATCACGCAGCAACCTGGAGCAGTTGCGCTGCATTCATGAGGCATAGATGGAGCTTTATTTTTTCTTTTTTTTTTGCAGCTGCAATTGGAATCGAATACGAACGGTATTCCAGAAATGAGCCATTAAATGCCGTTTCCAGTTGATCTAATTTTGTACTCGAGCGTGCCGGCTTCGCGGTTTGGTCATGTCACTTTCCTCGTTTTTCATCAGCAGATACGCTCTCTTCGGCCTCCCTTATTCTGCAGCAGTCTTGCCGAAGAGCTGTAGTGGAGTCAGCCCGCCAGCTGATCGCTATGCTCGGCAAGTTGTTATTAATATTTCACCACTTTTTTTGGGGGGTATCTCTTTTAACATGCTTTAGGCTAGAAACTAACTACCTCTGTCCCTACCAATGCTGCTGCTACTAGTGCCACTAATAGTAAAGAGTAATTCTGTCCATCTCTGGCTTCTTCCCTCCACAACTTTGAAGCAGACAGCAACTTCTGACTCCAGCTGTGGAGACGGGCCACAGTCCTCATTGCAGAACTAATGATCTTCAGTGATAGTACTTCCTCTCCTCTTTCCGTCTCCTACATATTGTGAATGCAGCCCAAAGCAACAAACCACACAGGTGTTTTCACTTGACTGTTTACACCTCCTCCTCCTCCATATATTGACCTCAATGTGTCATACACACCAGAGCTTTACACTGAACATTGTGTCCAGTCTTTAACTGTTCTGTAGATCCTCTGCTCCATCATGTGAATACTCAGCTCACCTCTGTCATTTTGACAATGTTCTCAAGCATAGTATATACTAGGCTTCCACTGTCCGACTGGCAATTGCGACCCACCACTAGAGGGTCCCCGGCAGGTTGTGTGTGCAGTGTAGGTTGGTTACCATGGTAGCATGACTGCCGGGAACATAAGATGGCTGCACTTTGAGAATAAGAGTCTCAAACAGGTAGCAAGAGCTCTGGACTTGGCCAGATTTTCAGAATACCAGCTAAACGCTGGTTAGGTGCCAGAGGGCTTTTATTTTTGACAGATAATCCAGAGGATTAGGTGAGCTTTTTTAAAATACAAGCCCCAAAACGTTACAAGAGTTTGTGGCAGGCTCCTGCAGCTCTGAAGACATTCAAAATACAAATTTCAATGAGTTCTTTCTTTCCTTCTTCCTCCTTCCCTTCCTTCTTTCCTTTATTACTTATTTTACTTCTACGCGGTGAGCAACCAGCCACCTCTCATATGCATTTTCAAGTCGAATCTGAAATGCTCCAAACATTTGCCGTCTTTGGAAATGGGGCTGGTTGAATACACACTTTGTCTCCCACCGATCATATATAATACACACAGTATGAACACACGTATCCATATTTAATATCCTGCCAGTCTATTCTTTTTTCCACTTCCACAAGACTAATGTCAAGTGTAAATTCTGTCTGTCTATAAATCAAAATATGACGAAACATCCTTATTCTGGTAAGAGCTTAGTTTCCTGATCAAAGATCATGCAAAAATCACTACATGTACACAATAGCTCAATAACAATTTCATTTCATTAGGAAATCTTATCAACTTTACGTCAGCTGTCAAAATAGCCATGAACCTGCGAGTCACTATTAACATCGAAACCCTCCAGTTCATTTTATGTTGGCTATCATTAAGTTCAACCCTGTGATCCAAACCATTTCATATGGCACACCCCTCTGGACATGGACTGGGTGTATGGCCACCAGCTCAGATAATCAATTTCTGTTGGCCGAACCAATATTCCACAGTTAATCAATTTTTTTAAATTACGTTTTCAATTCATACATCATGAGGAATACCTGGGGAAATGTGTTAAGTGACATGTCATTTCGTTGATTCTTCAATTCCTATGACTCGGTCTGCTATAAAGAGCTAACCCTGATGAACATTTTGAATAAGGGTTAAGGTACAAGACCAAAGAAAAAAATAAGAGATATAATTCTCAACTATTTATTTCTCCTTCAAAGTTCCGAGCTTTGTATTGTAGATACAATACAAAGGTACAAGACCAAAGAAAAAAGAAAAAAAAAAAAGAGATATTATTCTCAACTATTTATTTCTCCTTCAAAGTTCTGAGCTTTGTATCGTAGATACAATACCCCCCCCCCCCCCCCCCCACCGTAAGATTGTGTTGTGAGAGAGATCCTGACCACAGTGAATCGTGGAAAGTGGCAAAGTTCAAATTTTTTTGCTCAAAATCACTACACATGATCATCTTCGGTAAACAGTGGGACCAACCCGGCTTTCCGGGGTGGCAGTGCGCCGAAGAGTCGGTAGGGAGTACTGACCGGGGCCGCGACTTTTCCACTTATGACTTCAGCGAAAACTTTTTGTTTTGTTTGTTTTTTTCCCTCTCATATAAGTCACCAAAGACACGACTTGCTACCACATTACTGCTGTTTGTTCCAACAACACTGCGGTGTGGTTTGGCACGTGGGACGTTTCTCTTTTATTATGAAAAGCCGAGTGTCCAGTGGAGGATCTGTTTTGTTGTTTTGTTGACTCAGTAAGCAAACGGAGAGCGTGGATGTTGTGGATCACAAGTTTCTGTCAAAGAGAAAAAAGCGTTTTGTGTGAGGAAGATATGATTTATGAATTTATTTTGAATTATGAAGATATAGGAAATAGCTTATTTCCAAAAGTTTCTGTGCAATTTGTTGTTTTGTCTGGTGATTTTTTTTTTTTTTTTAAATGTGTTGAATCAAACTAAAAAGCTACACATGCTACATATTTGGTATCAAATTAAAGAGGAAGTTGTGTTTTTGTTTTTTTTTAAATGAAAGCAACTTGTGTTTTTGAGATAAAGCTGTTTGGATTAAGTAGGTAAAATGCTAATTTAAGTAAGGGTGTGCAGCAGTGAACTGCTGTAGCATTTCAGATTCTAGAGGGTATATATATACACTGACGACTCCCACTGCGCCCCACCCACATATAATTACAAAAAAAGGGTAAAAAGTAGCCTACTCTCTTTTGAAACCCTAGCTGCCCATTCTGGGTTTTATTTCCTACGCACGAAGCCAGACAAAATGCTGCAAAGTCAAAGCTCGAAAATACACAAACGACATTTGAGATAAACTCCCATCAAAGAAATAACGGTCGAAGGTACACAAATGCTGGCTCATGCCCCAGTCTGTGTCCAGGGCCACATTTCTGGAGAGCTAATTTCGCCTGTCTCCACTGATCGATGCCGGCTGAAGGAGCGAGATCAAGATTGGCACCAATGACAGTGTTTTTTTTTCCCAGAGCAGCTCATGTGGGGAGGGGGAGCGTTCCTTTACGCATACAGTGTAACCATTGATGCTCTGCTGTATTACAACTGAGAGTCGACAAAAAAAACGCGCCATATCGATGACTTTGCTACGAATCACATTTGAGTCATTGAGATTGAGATCATTGATCCACCTTTTGTGTTAAAACCAGACTCTTAGGTCTAATTGCCCTGCTACGGTAGTTACGTTAGATAATGACACCACAATTCAAATGCAACATTGCAATGCACTGAGCTCAGTAAGTACTGCGCAGTGTACAGTGTCCCTCATTTTCTGTGCTTCTTCAGTACCGCACTGTGGAAGCTTCTGTTTTCTCAGCACAAAGTCAGGGCGTATCCAAGTGCGCCTGCTGTTTCTGTTCTTACCGTTACTTTATAGAAATTTCACTCAAGTAAAATCTTATTGTATTGTATTCAAAATTTTAATTATCATAGTGTTATATGTGTGTGTAGCATGAAGGGACTACATATACCTTTTCGTATGACCCCTTTAACAAGTGTCTGTTTGCGCAATACTACTTACTACTTGTGGCTCAGACTAAATTCAGTCCAGCATGTTTAATTGACTTCAGAGTAATTAATCTGTCCATTCATTAGTCTCTTAATGGGATTGGCTTTATGTCAAATAAGTGTACAGATGGAGGGTCGAAGAGTCACAAGCACCCTTGCCTGCACAAATGACAGGAAATATTTTGCAGCTAACTGGATGTTAATATTCTACAGGCACGTTCATAGCCTTGGGGTTAAATACACTGGGACGTAAACATTTTGAAGCACGCATGCCAGGGGGCGCGGTATGGCCCAGCCACCTCCGGTGTAGCTGAGGAAACTGTTTCGAAAAGCAGTCGTAGTCCAAGGGCCCAAAACATTTCCATCAGGAGAAACACGCTGCAGCTTCAGAAACGGTGACAATTCGTAAACACACTTGAGAGCCCAGAACATCTACAGCAAGGGGAACGTGCTGCAGAAAGCCAAAGCAAATACAGCAAATGCGCTGCAAAGTCCCCCGAAAACAAATGCAACAGGAAAACGCTGCATACCGCATACTGTCAACACAACGGAAGTGCTCCGGCCTCTTGGGGGAGTGCTGAGTGGGACAGCTTGATTTCCGACCCGAGAGAGCGTGTTTGTTTTTGAAGGGGGAAGAAAAGTGGAGTAAAGAGGCGACATAAAAAGCTCTTTTATAATATTGTAAAAGGCCAAATGTAAAAAAAAAACAAAAAAAACAAAAAAATGTACCTTTTCTATGTCACCTCTTTACCCCCCTTTTCTTTTTCACACAAGACAAATCATCGATGGGTAAGAATCTACAACCCAAGGCAAAACACTGGGTCCTCCTCCAGTGGCCTGCTCTGCCTCTCATCATGAAAAGCATCACAGACGGAGACACAGAGCAGGCGGCGTGGGGCGAAAACACTGCGCGCGCATGCTGTGCTGAGAGTCCTGAGCCAGCATGCGGCGAAGGAAGGGGGGGGGCAAGTTCAGTTGTTGCAGGCAAGCCGAGGCGCAAAAAAAGGCAGAGCAAAAAGGGCAAAAACAAAAATGACAACCTGCTAGCTGGAAATGTTGTCTTGTTCTGTTGACGTCTCGAGGGATTTCCAAGTTATTTCTAGCAATGACTGTAACAATAACAAGCTTTATTTCTGCACTGGTGTCAAAGCAACGGCAAGCCAGAATCAACTCGTAGCAAGGAAGATATTATATATGTT
The DNA here is from genome assembly GCF_043641665.1 of Enoplosus armatus. Classification (NCBI taxonomy): domain Eukaryota; kingdom Metazoa; phylum Chordata; class Actinopteri; order Centrarchiformes; family Enoplosidae; genus Enoplosus; species Enoplosus armatus. The sequence goes on along the minus strand of NC_092192.1, from coordinate 22,764,415 downwards.
TAGGCTTTAATATATCACCGCATGCTAGAGCTATTCTATCTAACAAGTGGCACAACATTATGAAAACACCCAAGTCAACACACGTGTGAAGGACTGTGTAATGCTTGCTCAACAGTGGCCCCTGTGGCCAAGTGTGGCAATTGCAGGACACATTGAGTGTTAAGCCACTGGTCACACCAGTGAGGCTGCGTTCTGTTGCGAATGAATTCCCTTTGTGAGAGGACGCCTGTGTTATTTCTGTTTTCAAAACTTAAACGTCAATAACAGCGTAGGCTGAAGCAGCGCTACCCCCTGTGAGACTATGCTGTTGTGTTTCAGTGATTGTGTCAGTAAGACTCTTTTGTTCATTAAAGGAGCAAACCTAAAGGCCTGAAAGTTGGCATCACAGTGTAACCGCCACTTGATGTCGACTCAGAGTCCTTGGCTCCCTTCTCCGCCACATCTAGTCCTTGGAATTGTGCATCGCAAAGCACACCATGATATTATTCTTCCTTGTAGTGTGGCTTAACTGCAGTCAGTCCACTCCCTGTGTGCAGTCACCATGGAAGCAGATGCCCTATATTCCTGAGGGTATCAGCTGACAAGGTCACCGGGCTGATTGATGTTAGCCTCCAGAGTCCTTCTCTGTGTACAGGTTCAACACCAATCTCTATTTCTGAGGTGCTTGAGAGGAGGGCGCCTGCGGGGACGAAAGGCCCCACCAACATCCCCCATGGACTTCCTGATCTGTCTTTGCCATAAAGGTGGCAGTGGTGTACTGTACCCATTCATTTCTCACTCCGGGGTGCGACATAAATCTGTGGCCCTTCCTATAAAATGTCCTCACAGCACCGAGCTCTCGCGAAGTTAAACAAGTGGCTGCAATTGTATGCACTGTGCGCTGTGTTCATCGTGTCGGGGTACCGGCACGCGTGTAATCAGGCCAAAGCAGCATTACACCACTGTTGGGCCTAAAACTAGTGCCAGCGTGGGAGAAATGCTGGGCCATGCCATTTCACTGCAGGTCTGTCCCTCTACCCAAATAAACAGCGGGATTGCCTACATCAATATCCCAGAGTCTGCCTCACCACTGCCATGACAACTATCAATATGCATATATACACTCATGCATACAGAAGCCATGCAGAAGCGCAGCACGAAGAGGCAGTGTGAAAGAATTACTGTACGACGTCTATCTCCCTCCACCCGTCCTCCCCCTCTTCGCCGCGTAACGTCAGATCGGTGACGATGTGAAAAAGCCACCCTTCAAACGAAAGCACCGATGCTTTTCCCGCCCGAGGACGCTCTCAATCTCAAACCCCACCCGAAGGAGATTTTAATCCAAAACGCGAGAGAGCTGCGAAATAGATTTTACAGCCGGCTTTCCCATTTGCAACACCTAAAACGCGTCTACACGAACATCCTTATTCCAAATTTATATTGATTTAGGAGAGAATCTTCATGATGATGTTTTCTGCTTCAAGCAAGCGTAACTACTGTGTCTACATAATTAGGGATGTCGATGATTAAACAATTATCAGTCAATCTGCGTTGTAATGTTTCCGGTCAGATTAACCGACAACGCGGAAGACGAGGGACGTGCGGTGTGAGCTAACCCTCCTCGCTGTGTCCCACAGCCTTGACAGTGACACTTTGATTGATTGACACACATACAGAGTGTTGAATTCCCACGCATGGTGCTTTGTTTATGTTTTTAGGTAAACGTCGATGTAAGTGCTGGAAACTATTATAATGTTGTAATTATTATTGTGGCGAAAACCGGGGACAATTTAGTGTTTTACAGATATCTGTCGGGAATCGGGACACCGAAACCGGGGACGATTCCGGACGAACCGGGACGTCCGGCTCACCGGATGTCTCCCAGCTGTCGGGGTTTAGGAAAAAAATGCACAGGCTTCCTATGTTTTTCTTTAAACCAATCACGGTTGTCTTGGGCGGAGCTGAGCTCAGGGTGCAGCGACGGTGCCGTTGCAAAACAGTGTCTGAAGGGAAAACCGCAGACTTCGAAAGCAATAACGCAGTTAGCGGAAGGGGAGGAGAATGGCGCCTGAAACAGTCACCAGACTCATCCCGGCAGCATGCATCCGGTGAGCCAGACTAGGTTTAGCTCAGAAGCTCATGCTAATTGCTTCAGCAGCTTCAACAGAACACAAGCCCGCGTTCCCACTTTACCTGGGTGAAAATCCAATGCACTGCTGAGCACATACACTTGAAGCAGTGACTGTGTGGGCCACAGCAGCAGTTTTTAAAAATGCTATTGGTGAGGAAAAAACATTCACTAAGTGTGTGTGTGTTTTAATAATTAATCAACTATTGATTGTGAACCTCACCAATAATTCGATTTTAAGGAAATGTCTTGAAATTTGCGCCCCTGCTTGACGTGGAGAGTTGTGGTTTGTGACCCGCGTGCCACTGACAGACACATGTCACATGAACACAGCAGGTGCATCCCTCCTTCTGGTCAGAGCACCACCGCCGGTGTTTGGCTGGTGCATCAAAGCCCGGCTTCGACTAGCTTTCGCTGATCTCGCGGCTGCTTTTGCTTTTCGCAGCATCCAGATTGGCTGAGTTGTTCAAGGTCAAGGTCAGGGGACAAAATAAATAAATAAATAAATAAATAAATAAATAAAGAAAGGACAGAAAAAAATCCATGGGAAAGTATAATTGGAGACGTGCTGCCTTGTCTGTGCGAGAATATGTGCTTGTCTATTGTTTGATTAAAACCATGGCCTGATACTTCTCGGCATCAATTAAGAGCTAATGAGATATCATCATGAATTATACAGTGTGAAAAAACACTCAATGGTAATTATGATTTCATGAAAGTTAATAGGTTTTTGTGGAGATCATGTCAATTATTTTTCATGAGATGCGCTAGCTGCAACGTCTTAAGATATATCTAAAAAAAAAAAGCAACTTTCTTCTCAACTCATTAAAATCTCGAACTGCGTCTACTCAGGGGTTGCCAGCAGTCGTTCAATGATGCGGTGGGTTCTGCATGAGGCACCTGACACAAGTATCTTCATCTAACTTTTAATTATATGTCAATTTGGTCCAGCTACATGATCTAAACCTCAGACGCAGGCTCGGGGCGGGAGGTGCTAATTGTTTGCGGAAACTCACCGTGAAGGAAATTGATTTCATCATAAAAGATAACAAATGTCTTCGTGCCCGACGCTTGATTTAGTGGGACTTTGCAGTGAAACTGAGCCGGGACAATTTTTTTTTTTTTCCTTTTCTCAAACGCACTGTGCCCTAAATCAATATCTATCAGCAATCTGAAATTAAATCGAGATTGGATCCTGGTTTCATCACCGGGTCTAATGCTTGCCGAAATCCATCTAATCACAACCATCCTAAAAACAACGGAGGGAAGAATTCTTCTTTGATTTGACTGAAGACTTTCTCTCTCCCCCCCCCAGACAAGAACAACTCGAGTTTGCAATTCACCCACACTGCAGAACAAACACACAACACCGTTCCAACACTGAATCTGGTTTGACGCCTTTGGTTATTCGCTGTGGAGAGAGGCCTTACCTTGAACAATCAGGTGCACTTTTGTGGATTTTGGTTTCTTGTTTGTGAGGATTGAGCAGACGTAGGGCCCTTCATCGTGGACGTCGACGTTTTGGATCTTGATGCTGTACTCCGTGACCGCCGTGTTTTCCATCAGGATGACGCGAGGGTCCAGGGACCACTTCTCACTCCCTGCGAATAGAATGGTGGTGCGATTGAGCCACGCCACCCGTGACACTTTGCTGTCCACGTTGCATCTGGTGGGGGAGGACGGAAAATGCAAAAACACATTAGGGGTTTGACATCCAGCTGTGTCTCATCAGGTGCTATGTATGGTGGCCCTGAAAGTTCACAATGCACTGCAGCTTTGGAAAACACATGCAAATATAAAAAGTCACAAACCGCAGCAACAACTTTAAAGCAACTGCTTTAAGAAGAATTATGTTACATTTCCTTATTTTAAATGCTAAATTTCATTCAGTCAGTTTGTTGCTTTGAAATTTGGAGTTCCCTCAACTTGTTCCTTTTTTATTTTATTTATTTATTTATATATATTTTTTTTTACAGTATACTTGTCATAAAGTGAGCCTCAGAAGCAAGACCTTTTCGATGATATGAGTGAAATAATCCAGACGAACATGGATCAAACCAGGGTTATGTGGCAATTTCAAAATAAAGCCAAGCCGGGATGGGGAGGAGGATGCAACCTTTTTTTTTCGCGTGCTCTTCGAGAAGGTGTTATGTGACAACTTCATCACTGGCTTCTACACCTCCCCACCTAGAGTCCTGGTTCTGCTCGAGGCTTCTGCCTCTTAAAAGGAAGTTTTTTTCCTCGCCACTGTCGCCAGAGCGCTTGCTCATGGTGGGAACTGTTGGGTCTCTGTAATAACATTATAAAGAGTCGGTCTAGACCTGCTCTATTTTGTAAAGTGTCATGAGATGACTTTGTTGTGATTTGGCGTCATATGAATAAAATTGAATTGAATTGAACTGGATTGAATTCTACACACAAAGTGACAAGACCACCACCTCATCCGTTTTTAGATGAGTCGAAACACAAGATAATGTGACTTCCACCTCTGATCCCCCCAAAAGATCAAGAGGACAACACCCTGACTGCTCCAGTGCTTCATGTTAACCCCCCCCCCTCCAAAAAAAACGAATGCTCTCTATTTCTGCAAGTGCAAACTAACTTATTTGATTCGTAACCAATAGTGTATACGCGGGTAAACATGAGAGAATGTTCTAAAGTTAGATGCTCCACTACAATGTTAATTGGCTACAGCTGGTGTAGTCTGCCACTGTTGATATTTGTCACTTTAACACCATTTTTTTTAATTTAAAAAGTGTGAGGACGGATAAAAAGGTTCGAGATTCGAGACGCGTTAGCGCCAGCGCTTCACATATACGGACACTCTTTTCCAACGGAACCAGCTATCGGGAACCCCGACCCTACACGTCAGTAGCGTATTTAGTGGATTATGATGTGGTTTGAGGAGAGTTTCTTTGAGTGACCCACATCAATACTTCTGATCGGATTCGTTTAGCCGGGTTAAAACAGTAACACCTGCATTAGTGGTTTTTGGCTTTTTCACTTGCTCTTTTTTTGTTGTTGTTATTGATGGATCTTGTAAATTTGGCATGAGTTTGGACAAACTGTGAAAGCGACCTTTCTAAATCCAAAATACCCTGAAGTTTGAGCAAACCCCCCCCCCCCCCCAAAAAAAACCCCCATCAGCGTCTGGCTGATTAGTCTGCAGGTCTCAGCACAAGTTATCACACACGGTCCATATACATGCGGCGCATCGACCAGGGAGCTTCACACACCCAGCAGTGTGTTTGCTAACCCCGGCGTCTCAGACACACACACACACACACACACACACACACACACACACACAGCATTTCAGTAAATAGAGCAAAACAAGACATTTCAGGTTCACAGCTTAACACGTCCCAGCCAAGCCTAATGTGTGCAGTCTGTGTGTGGTGCTGAAGGCAGGGAATAGGAAGGTGTGTGTGTGTGTGTGTGTGTGTGTGTGTGGGTGGTTGGGGGTGGGGGGGTTTGAAGAAATGAGGCTGTAAATGGAAGACTATCAGCAACCAGTCTTCCATCTACCCCAGTATTTGGAAACGTATCATGCAGCTGTAACACTACAGTGTCATTGATCCTAATCTTTAATATGTCATTACTTGGCGCTCTCTGTTTTTATTAGATACCAAATTGTGCTGGCACTATGTCACATAACCTAACCTATAAGAGAGAGGTTGTCGTGTCAGCAGAGGAAACACAGTTAACTCTGAAAACTGCAACGCTTATCCTTTTTTAGCGCGATAAAACCTTTTTGTCTTTGACCCGAACGCTGTGGTATTACCAGTCAATTTAGATGAAGCGATGAGACATTAGAGGGGAGACGATGTGCGTCAGAAAATCCTGCGAGACAAGATTGCATCTTTTGAACAGCTCCACTACTTGCTGAACTCGCACTATGAAGCGGCACCGCATTGACAGCCTCACAACACGGGACAAATGGAGCAGTGCGTTTCCTTCGTGTTTGCCTTTTGGAGTGGTACACTCTCCACAGAGGAGAAAAAAAAAAAAAAAAAAAGCTCAGAAAGTTAGCTTCAACTCTTAGGGGATTATTTATATTTGCAAAGCCTGGGAGGAAATGAAAACTTGTCAGACCCCAAGAGAAAGTTAGCACGAATAAAAAAAATGTCTTCTTGAGGAGCCCTAACGGTCTTTTAAAAGGGGTAAGTAAAACATTAAAGGTCTAAAGGTCAGTAATGGCCATTAAACTGTGGCCTTTTTTTTTGACACTTACTTAAACCTATTTCCTTAAGCATGAATTTGCATTCGTTAACTATTACTTATATTGGAATATACATGCATGCCATTGGATATAAATTAGTATACAGGATTGTAGGTGTAGATTTGCATAGAGATGTATGTCAGGTTGCTTCCGAATTTCCCCTACCAACATTTTTAACAACCTGAAATGATCTGGCCATGTTTCACTCCACGTAGGGTTGAGTGGCGAGGTCTCTGCGAAGATGCAAGGTTTGTGTTTTCTGCAAAAAAGGGGGGCAATTTCAGCGAAACGGCCTTACCTGGTGACTCTCGGACTGTACCTCCAGAGAATTAAAAGTCATTTCAGCTCTGCATACAACTAACATCACTCAATTGATTTGACATTTAAGTTTCAGCTGTTAGGCGAAAAACGCGCACAAAAAGCAAACACCGGAAGAACCAGAAGTGTCAGTAGAAGCTTGGCTAAATAGAATGGGGTGGAGCAGTGGTCAACCTGGAGACAGCTACAGGACATGCATTCTTTTTGTCACCTAAGTTAGTAGTGGGAGTGCGCAGCACTGCTGTTTTCCTCCATAACTTTGTGTATGCAAACAAGAGCTTTTTTTGTTTTCTTAAATCAGAGCTTTTTAGTTTCAGCGGTTTCAGTTTTGAAATATTGCAGGAAAGGAAGTGCGGTGCAGGCAGACTCCAGCACACTTCCAACATGTCGTCAGGGTAAAAAAAAAAAAAAGAAACGCCTGTTACTACTGTAGGCGTTCTTGTTTGATGGTTGGATGCTGATGGCGGTTTCTCATTGCGTTGAACTTTCACAGAGGAAGGTGCGTCTCCTTGGCTGGTTTGCATAGGAGATGGGTGTTTCATTTCATGCCGTGCCAAAACGAGAAAATAGCCAACTGTACTATAGTTACATTATCTATATGCTAATTGGCCACAGCATGCCCAAATGGCTAGTTTGTTGGTGAAGTCGTGGTAGCAGCAGCTTGACCAGCACAGTGACGCACAGACTGTTGGCGGAGCTGCAGACTCTACAGAAGCTCGGGTGAATGAAGGCGAGGCGAGGCGAGCACATTACGTACCGCTTGATTTTAAAATATGTATGCCTTGTGTTTGTATTTCGAAATCGTAATGATACATTTTTAATTGACTCTGGTGGTGTAAAATATCTGTAAAATCATAAAATAAATCCATTCGATGCAAGTCCTGCCTGGAGCAAGCTATACAAAGCGAATACATGCTGAATAAAGCTAACGTTTCGCAGACTGACCCCTTTATGTGTGTGTGCGTGAATGTACGCCCATGTCTACAGTAGGCACGACATAGGAAAAGAGAGAGAGGCTGAGTGCACACGCAGGGCAGTAACAGGATATTACTGTATTATTTTTGTCTCTCTCCACTTTTCCCTGAAAGAAATAGATAGTGACCTTTTTTTTTTTTCTTTTTTTTTGTCACAGGGGGTCATTCGTTTCGGAGAGAAATCCAAACAGATAAAGTTAATATTGAAGGCCGGCACAACACACTTGAAAGCCTCTGCACACACTGGAAAAAGCTGAAAAAAAAAAACCTCAGCTAAGCGTTCCCTCAGTATATAAATAAATTAGGTCATAAAATGTAAATATAAAAGGTTATCTCCCTCTCCCTGCTACTTCCCTGGCAGGTGCTGCGGTGGTACTGGAGGATTTAGCTGAACGCGTGCCAAGTCGCTGCAAAGGAGAAAAGGCTGCAGGTGAAGGTGCAACAGGAAGAAGCTTTTTAATTAATTTTATTGAGTCTTCTTCTGTAGTTACTCTGTGAACACGGTGAGGGGAAGGTTTTTTTTTTTTTTGGTGGTGGTGGGGGGGGGGGGGGGGGGGGGTCTACGCTGTGTTCAGCATTGTCCTGCTTCATATTCATAATGGTGCACACACTCTCACACTCGGAGCTGTTCAGTTCAGTCTTCCTCTGCCGGCTACTGAGTCACTCCTGTGGAGCGACCAGAGGTTAAGTGCTCAAGGGCACCTTGTCAGCAGCTACTCTGGAAAGGAGAGCATTAGTAATCTTTTTTTTTTTTTTCTCTTCTTTTTTTTCCTGTGGAAAAACTATTATTCCCAGCTGTTGCTTGGATTCAAACCACTGACCTTCCAGTGCGTGTCATTGGCCTTTAAAGGGAGAAACTGACCCACTTGCCTGGAGGGATGTCTCTCTCTATCGAGAAAGCTTTTGCTGTGATTTGACAAAGTTTGGGGATGACTCCCGTCCACCCCAACAACGGAGCTCGTATTTGGCGCTCGCTAGCAAGAAAAACTGCGTCTGAAAAGCTCAAAAGCAACCTCACATTCCCACACTTGCTTTCTTCTGTGTAGAAATGCACAGTTTGTGGGCCCCTTTTTGTAGAAACATACAGTTCTCAGCAAGGACCGTAGACCACAGTGAGCAGCCATGAGAAGACTTCTGAGACCAGAAGGAAACATCGCTGTTTAGAGCTCCATTGTATTGGGGTGACAGCAGACATTTCTAGACCCATAGTAAATTACACTGGGAGTTCTGGATGGATTTACTGTTTATGTACTTTGGGTACTCTAAAAGTGTTCTTTTTTTTTTTTTTATGAAAAGCACAGTGTCCTAAACCACTTCACGCTCCTGGGTCTATTTAGTTGTTTTCTGATTTGTGCGTGTAAAACAAACATAAGACAGTTGCCACCATCCAGATATTTCCTGCTTGGGCTACAACAGCAGCACTGTTCAACAGGGATACAGGGAGAAATCAATCATCGAAAAAAAGGAAGAGATACCAACTTCTCTACTGACAGGAGACTCAACAGACCAGAATGTAATGCAGACACAATACCTGGCTGGAAACCCTGTCTATTTCCGCTGCTGATGCTGTCACTTTGCTTTTTTGCTCCTTTCTTTCTACACATGAATAATAACGCTTTGAAAGAATGTTCTCCAGAGGATGAGACGAAGAAATTCAAAAATTAAAGCACATAAAGCGAATTGAATGCAACGGGGTTCACCAAAGAAGTGAATGAACGCATTTAATCTCGAAATATAGACAGCCTTCATGATCATAATAATCATGATTGACTGAAGGAAACCTTTTTACATGCCGTTGCAGAGTTGTTGTAAAGAAAAACAGCACAGAGCGCTGTTCCTAACAAGCATCTTCATGTGCGGTATTTAGGTCACGGTTTTGACAGGGTGTTCCCCCGACTAAGACACCTTGCTGACAAGACGGCACATTAGGTCTCCAGCGTTAACCTCAGACAGCAGACAGCTTTCAAAATTGGCTGCACTTGTGCGATCCAGTACTTGGAGGGAGGCCAACAATGGGTGGCACTGTCAAAAACTGTCCTGCCGTAACACTCAGCTGACAGTCAGTGTACTTTTCTCAATTGCGCTTCATGCCAAAATGGTTTGCGCTTGGCGCCTCGTTGTGTTGACACTTGTGTTTCAAATGAAATCCTCCATGCCCTCTTTGGAGCGCAACGCCACCAGTGTGGCGAGATAAAGTTGTAGCTGATTAAAGGATCATATCAGCATTTGTCACGGTTGCGTTTTGGCGTGGCACCGGGGATGACAATATCGGTCCGTCCATCGGTATGGTCCAGCCTGAAGTATCTCAAAAACTATTGAATGGACTGCGACGTCCCTCATGGTCCTCAGATTACGAATACAACTGACTTTGGTGGCCCCTATTCCTTTTCCTTTTCCTCAATGAGGTTGACATTTTTATATAAATATCTCAACAACTATAGCATGGATTACCGTGACATTTGGTTTTGATATCCATAGCGCCCAGAGGACGAATCATGACTTATTGACCTGTGACTTTTTCCTCTAGCACCACCATGAGGCTGACATTTGTGTGTTTTAAGGGAAACGTCTCGTCAACTCGTGGATGGACGGTCATGGAATCTGGTACGGATATCAATGTCCCCCTGAGGATGAATTGTAAGAACTTGTGGTGATCTCTGAGCTTTTCCTGTCGCGCCACCGTCGGGTCCGAATGTCTTTAACACTTAATCCCCTGCAAGACTCGTGACTTTCCAATCAGCCTCAGCTGTACTTTGAGTTTTGTGCTGATTGAACGCATGTCAGCATGCTACGATGCTAATCTACGATGATGAACAAGGTAGACATTGTCATTGTGAGCACGTTAGCGCTCCTGCATTTAGTCCATAGCACCACTCTCGTGGAGGAATGGCTGTGGAATCTCGGTCTGGTTTGTAGATATTGGAGTGAAAAAGACAGCGTCACAATGGTGAGGAAATTTGGTTTTTTCAGCAGACAAGAAAAGTAAGAAAAACTCTGCGCTTGTAGTGCTTTGTCTTTTTTTGAAGGATGCAGAAAAATATTCATTTCGATCCATCACCATATAGAGTACAATATTTTCATCCTACCCATTGAAAACCACACAGTGTACCTGTCAAGGTCAGACAGCGTTGCCTTTGTATGAAATGAATGTTAATTCTTCACACTTCCATCTATTCAGTTCCAGAGACTAAATCCTTAGACCTCTTCATCAGTAAAGGTTATTCACTTTTACATTTAAAAAAATATATATATATTTTCACTCTTTCCCCCGAAATGTTCTTGAAGACACTGGATGGATATTTCACTTTCACTGCTTGTAGGCTAACACACTGCTTTAGCATCACTTTATGTCCGATTACCACATTTCCTTCTGCAAAAAAAAGAAATATTTTTAACTCAACGGCTGATGCTCTCTGCTGTTAGTTTGCGTTCTGATAATACGCTGCGCAGGAGGTTTCATAAACTCCGGGTGAAGATAAAAATATCTTCTGAATCTGATACATTGAGCAAAGCTTCGACAGCAGCAGCATGGGCTAAAATATGTATTCCTTCAATAAAGTAAACAGACACGAGGCTCTACTCCGACGCCATCCATCTATCCATTCATTTACCGACAGTGAATTCTTATGTATTGCCATTTATCCGGAGTGTGTTCACGGTCGTATCCGCTTTCATCGCACACCCAAATCTGAACTAGCCCGTCCCTCGGGGTGCACTCTCCTGTTTACCTCCGTCCTCCTAAAAACTTTTATTTGTTGGTTATATTTTATATATCTCATACTGTTGCACACTGACTCTGCTTGATGCCTGTCAAGGCGTCCAAGCACATTTACTCAAATATGTTTGCGCTCCACCGAATACAACTGGCGGCGTTCGCAGGATGGGTTTACAATCTCACGGTAAAAGTCCCTGTTGTCAGGTTAAAAGTAGCAGCAACCGGTGTGTGTGTGTGTGTGCGTGTGGAGGAGTGAAATTGTAGTTTATATCTTTACCAGTCCAACGCTGTCGTCAGCAGCAACATGGACCACGCTAGTGCACGCTGGGAATTGGAAATGACTCCTGGAAACTGGGACAAAAATGACAAGAACATAATAGAATGCACTCGCCTCATGTGGTAATGTCTTTGAAAAGCTGCTTTTCTCAGCCAAACTCATGGAGCACGTTCTCCACAAGAACGGAATCATCGACTGTGAGCTCTTCATGTGTGGCGTAATGCCTGGAATGACAATCGCGTGAAGACCGTCGACATTCTGCTCACCCACCTAACGGGTACTGTCCTCTCTACTATTATTTTCCAAACCTAGAATCCTTTTTTTTTTTGGATATGCAACGCAACCACTACCGCATTAATATTTCAGGTGCCAGACACAAAAAAAAAACTCAAAGTGTACCCAAGAAGCAGCTGCTTTTGAATAAAAATAATAAAATAATACATGTCTACAGTCTATGCACATTGCTGCTGTGAGGACTGTGTACTAAGGAAGACATTGAAAACAGATGCAACTGTGAGTCAGCTCCCCCCCTACAGGCCCCCCAGGTATAGTTTAACACAGACTCTCAGTACAGTAAATGGATAAAAATACTCATTACGGCTGGTATGGTACCTGCGCTCACTGCCCTTGTACTCTGAAAAAGTGGTCACAAGAAAGTGAAACATATTGTTCTGTGAGGCGCTTGTGTGTTTGTGAGATATGAGGATTAAATAGAATATTTCACTCTGCGGTATTCAAACGGATGCTTAACAGCAACAGAGGAGCCAACGACTGCCAGCCAGCCATTAAGTGAATGCACTCCGTAATGATCATCACGCTGCGCCGCCCAAAATGTCAGCACCTGTGAAAATTTCCATTCACCACGAATCGACGCCGGTGCTCCGAATGTGCATAAATTTAGCGTTCTCTGGAAAGCGGTCTCCTTTTTTTTTGGAAAAAAAAAAATGTGTCTGAGAAGAGAAGGTTACGACGCGGCGAGCTCTCGCCCGCAGAGTCCCTGGGACGGAACGGGTGACAAAAGGATTCATATTAAAGACAGATTAGTGTTTTCTCACCACACAATGCCTAGCCTTCAATCCAATGGACCACACTGGATGAATAGCATTACTCATACTGTCATTTCCTCCTGCCACTGCAGGGTCAGAGGAGACAGCCGCACGGGGAATACAGTTCTATCACAGCGCTCCATCAAAGTCGAGTCGTGAATCAGAAATAGTGGAGAAATGCTCCCCGCAGGACGAGTGTGACAGACATTTCAAGTACGGAATATGTTACTCACTGCTGAGCCGCTGTTGACCTTGTGGCTGTATTCACTGCTAATTCATTATTATTTTTTTTTTTTAAGGCATTGCACAGATAAAGATTTGACAGTCGAACACAATTTGTTGAACATACATTTTGAAACAGCAAATGGCTCGTATGCATGTAAATTGGCCGTAAACAAAGCGTTTAGACACCAAGATACTGGGTTACAGCAGGGTGTGAAAGTCGTGAAATGACAAGAAAATCAAGGCCACCTCAAATAAACTTTGAGCCAACAGTTCTGAGACTGATTGACACTAAGTACAGTGTGCAAAGTGAATTAAACTGACGAAACACTTGTGCCTCATGGGCACATTAGCAGTCAACTCTTTCTCCCCAGTGTTGCGTTCACGTGCACAAAGACTGCAGTAGTGGCTTACATTAACAGATTGGGGTGTCTTTCTTAACACTGATTTATGTCAAATTTTAACACGAGCACCGTCTTCTAAAACTTTCACCAAACTGAATGATATCTTAATCATGGTGCAGTTGCTGCTGTGAGCAGATATTGTAGGAGTAAATATTAAAAGTTACAGGTAATAATAATATGAAGAAAAAAATAACAAAATGAGACCGGCAGTGAGCTCTGACACAAGCTGACACGAACTCGGCCCCACTGAACTCCACTGTCAGCCCAGTTTGTCAGAGCACTGATTCCGATCGTGAAATTGTGAGTTAAAGTGTGTGAAATGTTCATTTTCTTTGTAGCATGCGTGCTAAGACTCAACGTATAACCTCTATAAGAGGCGACGTGACATCAAACAGCTTTGAAGAATCAAGCAGAGCCCCAGCCAGATAATGTCTTTTTACAGCAAGAAATGTAATAACAAGCGTTTTTGTCGAAACTAAAAGTCCTCTGTCAGTCGCACTTTGCTGCTTGGTTTGTTCAAGTAACTTTGGCCCTTTTCAGACGTGGTCCTGGGCGGTTTTGATCACAACTAAACATGTCCAGGTAACGCACCTGGCATGACGTCTCCACATGAGCCTCGGGTGCCTGCTCGTGATCGGATCTCACTTCCCTTCCCTGCTCGATATGCAAATCAACACGTACATCATTTCAAACACGTTGTTGCTTTTAACCTGAATTTGATGAACTGACCCCAGTGTTTTGGGGGGCTGTAACCGCTGGCTGTAGCTGGCCGTTCGCTAAATAGGTCAGTTAGTCGTGCAGCTTCGTGTGAAGCTTAAATGAAGCTTTAATAAACCTCCTCCTCCTCCTCCTCCTGCCGGTCCAAAGCTCCTGCGTTAGCGGTGTAAACACCAACACTCTCAATAACAGCCTCCATATGGTGGAAATACTGTTAAAATACATTCAGACTGTCTGTTTCCCTGTTTAAACAGACAGAGTGTCCGGGTGTCGGGTTCTTTCACTTGAATTCAAGCGACATCGAAAGAGAGAACAGGGAACGGAGTATTTCCATTGTATAAGTAAGTAAAAGTACAAAGTAGCATACACTGAATGGATTTTAGAGGCAAAATATTGCACTTTTCACTCCATGTGTTTCAGTGGATGACATAAAAGTGTGCTATATGAATAAGCGATTATTATCATCTTCTTATTATGTATCTAACCCTTCAAACGCGCAGTTAACTGTCAAACGCAGATTAACATATGAAACTAATCAAAAGAATGCTACATTTTAAACATCGTATAAGAAACGCAGCCTAGCCTGTAATGAACTGTCATTGTCTTTTTCACTTCAGTGAAACACTTCAGGTGGCGTGCCTTGTGGAACAATACATTTAATAAGAAAAAATAAACATCATTTGAAGGCAAAAGCCACCAAGGCGCGCATTAGAATAAGTAACATTAGCCAGAGTTTATGGCAAATGTAACAAATTGCTCCATCCAGTTTTAAACGATATTCCAAGCGCTAATTCATGAACATTTGTTATCGGCAGCAGATCCGGGGGAAGGGGGGGGGCGAGTAAGACGGCCTGCAGGTTTTACTCAGAATAGAATACTGTATATGATGGATTAGGATTCATTGCAGTGTTACATTATAAAATGTGCTCCACCAGTAAAATGCTACGTACACATGAACGCATCAGTTAATGACAAGCCAACTATTGAGTATGTAACAGCAAAACACTCACAGGGGCCATCTTGACTTTTGATGCTTTAAGTACACATTACTGGTCAAAACTTATGTGACATTGTCGGGGCAGGACTTTTACTTTACTTGTGAGTAAGCAACATTGCATTTTCAATAACAAACCAAACCGTTTAAACACGTTTCTACTTGTGTCATGGCTGACATCCGTTTCTAATAACAACAAACCTTTCTTTAATCTCATTTTCCAGCACAGACCCGAGGACACACTCTTAAGTGTGCCAATAAAACGTGAAAACAACAATAAAATGAATCTAAGACGATTAATAGAATAATACAAGAGTAAGTCCATTTCAAACGAGTTAAAAACAGTCAGAGCTAAAAAAAAATCTATTAAAAGCAGTCTAATCCCAGATCAGTGTTAATTCTAGGACCCTGCAGCCGCTCGCCAGCTCCTGTGAGCTGAGTGTTACGTGTTCCGTCTTTCCAGTCAGTGAGTGACTTTAAATGTAAAGGCCATTCTTGCAGAAGCCCAGCGTGTAATCGACTCATTTTTTTTTTTTACCGTTATACTGACGCAACTACCGCTAAACCGGCCACTTTCCTCAGAGTCTGTGCATCCGCTGGGCTGCACTCTACACACTGCAACAGCACACTCTATGACGAATTGTTTCAAATTAGTTGAAACAACGGGACCGCTATACTGCTGCCATGTCACGCACATTTGCATTGATCCCGGCTGACCTTATTAATCTTTCCCGTCCCTTGAAAACTTTGTGCGATTAAACTACTGACCAGAGCCGTCAGGATGGCTACATATGGCGGAAACACTTAAAGTGCTAATGCCCTATGAACACGGGCAAAGGCATTTAATAATACAACAAATTATTACCATAAATTATTCATATTTATTCACTCAGTATTCATCTATTCAAGGTCATGGGCACTGGCTGGTCTATACACCAAATGGATGCGACTGCCTTTGCCACAATTAATCATAAGAAACAGATAACTGGTGGGCCAGCCTCAAAGCTCATGTCAAGGATTCTTCATCCTTACAGTGGTGGGTGGAAGCCCAGACCGCTTTAGGTGCACAGTGGCAGTTTGATAATGGCCGGCACATGCAATCATTACACACATTAGTGTCATTTCTTCTGAAAAACAGCTCGAAGCGACAGGGGGAGGGGGGGGGAGAAAAGCAAATCTGGTATACAAGTGATTTCAGTTAGGAACAAAAACATTTAACACGAACTGAAAGTAGGCAAACGGCACAGGCGCTCAGGGTCTTTACACTTACAAGGGCCGTCTATCACCGTGTCTCCAGCCTCAAATGCAATATAAGCCAATTCATGAGCAAGCTGACTCAGAGCGGGGAATGGCGTCCATTTAAGTGGGAGTGAAATGACTCTTTCATTGCCCTGTTGTAAAATCAGCTGATGCAGAGCAGCCGTAAATGATGTACGACATCAGTCAGTATGAGGATAACACCTGAAACCCAGGCACGATAATCTGAACAATAGATGGTTAACAGCCATTGACACATTCATAAAATCATAGAAGATATTTAGCATTGATAGCATGCCAACATCAACTGCCCTGGTGGGCAAAATGCCTAAATCTGAAGCTCATCTTAGTGCCAAATGACTGTGAACAAAAATCACCACATGTCATGTGCCGCTGGATGGACCGAACGCACTGCACATCCCTGTTTGTGCATTATTTTCTGTACTCTTGACAGATTTTTCCAAAATGCAGTAAGACGTTTTGCATTGTTTTGCGACAGAAACAGCGTTAATACAGTATTTATTTTAATAATGTGTGTCTATATTTGGCGAATGTTTTACTGGGATTGTTTTAAATTGTCATTTTTGACTATGGAGGTGTGCATATGCCACAATGCTCATGGTGGGAACTGTTGGGTCTCCGTAATAATATTATGAGGAGTACGGTCTAGACCTGCTCTATTTGTAAAGTGCCATGAGATGACTTTTGTTGTGATTTGGCGCTATACAAATAAAATTGAATTGATGTCATTGTGGTCGCAGGGGTAATTGTCATGGAGCTTTTGTTCGCTCCCCCCCCCCACGGCCAGCAGTGGATGTGATCTTTGGCTGCGAGCCATCCTCGGACATGGCAGCCGGGTACTTGTTCTGAATGTGACACAGCATTGTGCTTCTACTACTGCTAAACTGAAGAGTAGCATAACAGCCCTAATAATGAGAGCGCCAACAGAAGCCAAACTGCTGGTGATCCATGTCTCATAATTCAAACAACGGTTATGGTCCCCCATCATTAGATCTGGAGTTTTAAATCCAAGTCCAGCCCATTTACAATGCTCGAAGAACAGCAGCCACTGACTTCTCCATTAACCTCTTCATCAACAGTTACACAGCGGTGATTAACATGTAATCCCTTTTGAAACTTGTCCTCCATCAAGTGGTGTCATATTTGTCAGACTGGACCGGCAGCTGGTCTTTCATGGTCCGTTTCTTCATGAAGAGGAAAGGACAAATACTGAACAGAGTTTTATTCTTAATACTGTATGGGCGCCTTCAAGGACACCACGGACTAACAGAGTGTGCTTTTCCAAGAAATAATGTGAATGTGATCCTAAGACGATAAAAAACCCACCGTATTGGTGGCGTTTCTATTATGTCTTTATTTTCCAAATGAGGTCATGTTGAGGTTTTTACATCGCGTGACTAATGTCTAAAACATGAGAGAGACCGACTGAGTGAACAGCATAACTCTGGAAACCCTTTTGCTTTATGTCACGAATATTTGCCTCCAGGTAACAAATACTATATATATATATATATATATATATATATATATATATATATATATATACTGTTAATGTTGCTGAGAGACTCAAGAGATTCATAGACATAGAAACTTAAGATGTGAATGCCGAGATTGAAAGAAAACAAAAAAAAAAAGGAAAACAGATTTAATTTCAGTAAATCCTGGAAGTATACATTACCATTTAAATATGTCAGTGCACTCACATAAATCAATGGTGTGCCAGAACTGTTTTTTTTAATCAAATTCAGTCAAAACATCAAAGCTAATTATCTTTATGTCCGAGGTAGATCTAATATTCAATAGATAGTAAGTAGCAAAAAAAAAATACATCTCTGATTTGCTCTCCAGACCCTCTCAGATCATGTGGGAGCAGTCTGTTATGTGTCCCGGCTTAAAGCAAAATAGGGTGAAGCTGGGGGGGGGGTTTAGTTTCATGCTGCGTGTACAGTAAGAACCTTCCGGAGGATCTGAGACATGCCCCGACTCTGACTCCTTTTAAACCTAAAAGCTTTTATGCTCTTCCTCTGTGTGTCATTAAAGTTTCAGACCACTTAAAATTGCACTCTTCCTTCGTGATTTGGATTTCCCTGTCTTTTAACTTGCTTTCTTCATTTTAAATGTCTTGAAGCACTTTGAATTAAATGGAATGTATGGACGTCTTCACTTTCGGTTCGCTGCACTGAATGTGTTAGCGTCCATGCCACAGACGATATCCCATACGACATTGATATTTATAGTTCAGATCGAAACATATTCTTACATATGTTCCCCTTTCCTTTTGAGCCAGGAACTATTATTTATATCTCTTCCGACACCTGTACATGTGCGGTATTTATACACAGTTATTTCTACATCGCACGTGCGCTTGCTTCGCCTTAATATAGTTTTATATGCGGAGCCATACGTTTGATTGAATAAAATGCGGTGCAATACACGTGGCTGCAGCTGCTCCTAATGACTTCTTGAGAACTGCTTGCATATACATATAGCCTTCCCCCAGATAGTCTGCAATCAGTCCATCATGCCAGAAAGGTCGAAAGACCACGATATTCAACACGTTTTCATTCTCATTAAGTACTTTCCCAGTGGTTAGATTAGATCAGATGAAACTTTAATGATCCCGTGAGGGTAATTGATGGGATGTCACCGAACGGGTTTTGTATCTCGGCGCACTTGATAAAAATAGCAGGTCAAAAATTTGCCATGCATTTTTTTTGCAGATTCCAATACAATCGTTAAAAGTTCCTTAAACTCTCGATGCTGGTGGAGGGTCACAGGCTTGGGAAGGCATGTCATTAATGAAGTAGCAGCCGGTTGTTGTTGTTGTTGTTGTTGTTGTTGTATTACATACATTTTGGATTGGAATTGGAATTTGGTTGTCACACTGTAGCTTTAAATACCAGATTGAGGATTGGGTTCCTGCGGTTTTCAGCATGAACTGGGATAGAACCAGGTGTGGAAAAAGGTCAAGCAGCAGCTTGTAGCTCTCGATCATAAAACATACCCAGTAACTGCGGGTTGCTCTCAAGTTTGGTTGGTGGTTAGAGTATCATTATTTAATCATTTGTTTTTGTAATTGTATTTATAATTTAGTTCCACAGTGGATGTCTTAACGGGTCAACTTCGTTCTGAGGAACAGAGACCAAACGCGGGGACCCGTGTTGGACCAGGTCCAAATTATTCTCAGTCTCGGCCAGGTCAGGTAGAGTCTCTGTGACAACCTGGCCCCCATCACTCTCTCTCTCATGCGCGCTCGCTGTCATCTTACAATTTCCACGCTTTTAGCTCTTGCCCATTCAGTTGCTGTGGATCCTTCGGCATAGACCACATTGGTGTGTGTCTCTCTGTGTGTTAAAATGTTCTCAAATGAGTACAAAACATTGCTATTAGATATGAATTTACCCTGGCCAATTCAAATTCAAGTAATTTGTATCGCAGCTATTAGTGTGATGTCATTATATAAAGTTTCTCTCAGCACCCCCAAAGCTGATTCTCACCACACTATTTATTATTGCCAAGTAATGCCTGCGCACTCCTTATGTTACGACCTTGAGGAATCCATGGACTTCATTTAAGAAACATGACTGTGCTGTAAATTAAGCATAATATGTTTCACGCGTCTCATTCCCCCCCCCCCCCCCCCCCAGTGTTGCCGCTTGTCTAAAATGCTGTAGGGCATTCCGAGCGCTTTCCGTCTCGCGTAATGCGATGCCGTAATCAGGCCGTTAGCCGCGCCGCTTGAATGTAAATACATTGCGAGTGTGTGCAGTCCTCTGTAGTGGTAAACAAACAGCCAAGCACTGGTGTAGCTCGTAATGGGTGGCTGGCATGTAAACGGCTCCACTTCAAGCGACGTGCATTGTTTGGCCTACAGCACAACAAAATGGATTTCCAAGTGCATTTTGGAGTGTGTCTCAGCAGATCATATGTGTCTTTAACTACAACGTCTGATGCTTTTAGATGATCACTGACAACCCCCAACACTTTGGGTAACACTTTATATCAACGTACACACATTCACCATTAACTAGTTGCTTATTAGCGTGCATATTAGCAGCATATTTGCTCTTTATTAGTCATTATAAAGCACTTATTGATGCCTTATTCTGCCAGGCCATTAACTAAGAGTTTTCCCTCAGTAACTTCCTAATCACTGCTTGTTGATAGTAAGACAGGGAATTGTTGTGCATGAATTAGTCTTTCTCCCTTATATGCTGAATATGTGTACCTTAATGTAGTGAAGTGTTGCCAGACTTTGATAGTACGATAAAATACAGTATGAAACGCCATCTCAAATGTTACACAAGCGAAGGGCTGATAAAGATGAAATGCGCCCTCCATGACATCCCTGCGTCCGCCGTAGAATTTACACTCAGCTGCTGTGTTTTTGTCATTGCTGCTGTCCTCGTGCCATGCGTCCCTAAGTTGATGCACAAACACAGATTCTGAAATAAATCTGTTCCGTGATTCCCACGTCGGACTGTCACCGCATTTCACTCCGCTAATACTGTTGCTTACACTGAAAAATAAAGAGATCCTAAAACCCAGCATTGCTTTCCCATTCCCGGCATCGTTATTTGAGCTGCGTTAAAATGCTAAGCAGGAGTGACAGGGGCATCAACGCGTGTTCATTTGAATCACCGCAGTCACTAGGAACTCATTTAAATAGACATGGTCATCTTTAAATGATTACACCGTGCCAGTTTTAGACATGTTCCCTGAGCCATATGCCGCTGTAACCTTTACAAATGTTGTGGGCCAGCGGTGGTTGATTACTCTGGGGGTTGGGGGGAAATAAAGTGATCCAGATAGGAACAAAATGAACAAATAGAATGGTAATTTGCTCTGGATCAGTTTTGTGGTATCATCTCATGAATGCAATAAGGGCACGCTGAAGCAACGGCACTCCCCGTGTTATTTAAGGAAGATATGCAATCAGCATCATTTAAGCTCAATCTGACATTCCTTGTGAAAATAAATAAAGCACTCTTTATTTATCTGTCTTATGGGTATAGTAACGTCAGCACTGTTGTGTTAGTTGTAGTGATTGTTTCTGATGTAGGATGCAGAAGCACGGATACAGTTATCATGTTGGAAATCGGCACAGTACGGCAACGTATTCAAAACAAAATCAAGAACTGTACCTCCAACCCATCATCTGGGAGGACAGTCATTACTTACAACAAGGCTATAGTCACTGTGGCACCCAAATTGTGGCCAAACACACCATCAGCGGTACATCACAGTATGGCAGAAAAAGAAAAAAAACAAACCAAACTTATTTCCTGCTTTGGCAGAAGACGTTGTAGACAGCAACACCACACAGCAGGCTGCTTCCTCCAACTGGCCTCTTCTTAGAGCTGAGCACCGGCCAGGAGACGGACTCAAGCGCAGACAGTCACAACCCTGCTGCCAGCACCGAGGTGCAGACAGTGAAGGGGGCAGCGGAGGAAGCTACCGACCAGGGTCACCTTGGCGTGCCAAGCACAATCCTTGAGCCCTGCTAGTTTAGGACAAACTTCTACACCTGAGCCAATATTCCTCCTCTGAAGGAAAGGAAGCGCAAACTGCATTCACCATAGCAACATGGGATTCACTGTCCTGGTGGAGAGCCACAAAACCACTGGCAGATGGGCCTGAAGGACCCTGCTGCACAAAACTGCACCAAAAAAAATGCCCAAAAGATGTCTTTGAAAAAATAAAACGACAAAAAACAAAGCAAAACAGCGCAATTGGTTTTTTTTTTACGTGCTCATAATGCAATGACTCATAACATATACAGGTTCAATTTCACCCAAACATGCCTACAAGCCGTTACACTAACAAACAAATAATGGTGCTGATAGCTGAGTGACAATGCCCTTATAAAATCACTTCATGGGATACATTTTTATTTCCCCTCCGAATATTGGAAAACAGAGTCTAATGCCTAACATCACAACCCAGAGCAGCAAAATCAAAGTGAGGCTTTGCTTTCCATTACCGGCCAGCCCAGGAACATAAAACAATAGCACACTGTTGCAATATTAAGCAGCCACTTTGCTGTAAGTGTGCTCTAGTCATGCGTCGCAGGGCAGCTGGCCTGCCAAGGTGAGAGTGAACCGGTGTGTCGCTTGTTGGAAAACGCACACTTTCGCAAACCACAAGCACACACTGTGGTGCTTGCATCCTGTCTGATTGAGGTATAATATCCTGCTGTGTGAGATACTGCGATATCAACACTGCTTTCAACATCTTGCATGTTAAACAGTTCTCTAATCAGCCATTACCTCTGACGTGGATGAAACCGCCACATGTACCAGCAGCGTCAAACACATCCTCACACGAGTAGGTTCGACAGGATTTTTACTGTATTGAATCATTTGTTTAATTCGTGAAATGCAGAGATTCGATTTGATCTAAGAACAATACACGTTTCACACATTAACACCTTGTAGTTAATTTTGCTTCTTGGAATGTGAAGCTGCAAAAATTGTCACTCTAAACAGCCAAAGACATTAACATCTGAGGGCTTGCAGGAAAAGGGAATAGAGACAATCATAGTTTTAGTGTGTAATAGTATTAAACATTTTTTTTTTTGCTTTAGTCGTATTCCAAGATATTCTCTAACGGGTCCGTATCTGTCTTCTTAGAGCAAATATCTGTTACTTTGAGTTTCACAGCAAGTCTGAGGATTCAAAGGGCAGCTAAAGCAAGTTTTGTGGTAGAATAAGGCACTGCCTTTGTTTCTCTAAGTAGTCTCTCTAAAAAGTAAAAGCAGTTTAGGAATATGAATGTGATCGATATGATTCAGAATGTAAATAAATACCGTGAATACACATTTTGTTGTGCGAGGGAAATTCTAATATTGAGATGTTTTGGTTCAGAGAATCTCAACATCAATTCACAGACCGCGTTTTTATTTTCACATGAACTTCAAGGAAGAAATACATTTTTTTCTTCCCTTATTATTCACACTGACTCTATTTTATTTTATCAATAATAATAATAATAATAATAATAAATAATAATAAACAACTTCCAGAATCCCTTCTTAGAAAAATAAATAAAACTGCCCTTAAAGCTGGACTGCGGAGCATTTGTCTCCCCCTTCTGGCAGCGAGAGGAATTGCCAAACGCTGTCGACGCGTGCTTGTGACGTATCAAATCTCCACAATTCCAAGCTCCAAACATATCATACAAATACCTTTGTCCGAGAGCAGTAAAGTTACAATAATTGTTAAAGGCAGCCCCCTCCAATCCCCATATCCTAACCCTGGGTTTCCTCATCTTTGTCTGTTAATAGGGTTGCCGGAACAGATCACCTGTCTGGACTGTAGTGCATTCCACGGAGGTCCACGCTGCTGTATTTGGCCTCAGCCAGTTTTCCAGTTCCAATAATGTACAGCACAACATGTCCTTCCTGAGGTGTCGCTGGACATGGCACACCAGTAGCTTCAACCTTTAAAAGTATCCTTGATACTTGCAGCCATGAAATAGACGTGTTGCAAACATCTTGACTGTCAAATGACTAATAGTCCTCACAACAATGCCTGAAGCATGTTATCAGAAAAAGCAAAGTTTACATGATAGGTCCCGTAGAATTCATTTTTCACGAGTTATTTTTCTCAAACGCAGTTCGACTGAGGACTAGAAAGTGTCTCTTGATGAGTGACAAATGAATGTTTGATGAGATTTGTTACAAAAACCTGTCCCGAACACAGCAGATAGTGCCAGCTCCTCACGAAGATACCACCAAAGTGCTCGGCCACAAAGTGAAGAGGTTTCGCTGCGACAGGGTGACATTGTTCGTGACATATTGATTTCATACTGAATGTCAGTGACAGGTTCGTTTCTTTATTTAGCCCTTTGAACCGTAGAAATGGTCCGCCAGTGCCTATATTGGCATTTTAGCTTATTGTGATTGTAATTTGTGGATGTATCTTCAAATGCGTCATATCCCTAAAATCAAACACAAAAGTTGTGTCATAAAGAAAATACTAAAAATCGGACATAATCAAAAGAATACTCAATCTCTCTCTCTTCTCTCCTCTGGCGCCAAATAATGTAATGATGTCCAAAGCTAAAGCCTCGAATGCTCTAGTTATTGTGGTTTTTGTTTTAGATCGATTTGAACAGGATCATGCAAGCAACGACCATTTTCATTAATGAGCTGTGGACAAGGCGTCCCTAGGCAGTAGGTGGTAGCTCGGTCTATTTTTGGGAAATGGAACAGAAACGTCAGTGTAAAACTCGGAGCAGTTGCAACGAGAAGGATTTCAAAATAGGTTTAAAGGGTAAGGCTGGTTTGAGTTTTTTTTACTGTTGGTAAGACAAAACGAGACATACATCCATCTTAGGCTTTGAAAAATTGCGATGGGCTTTTTCAATCGCCAGTTGCCGCCCTACTTGTTAGCGTACGAGCCATTCGACGTTGGATTTGGTCTTTTCACGGGATTTGTGGGCATTAAGACATGGTAAATATCTTTCCCTTTTGTCAAGAACTCTGTATCCCCTTTGGATGAATACCTTCGGATTATAACTGTTTGACGGATTGGTGGAGGTGCGTTTGAATCTGCCTTCTTGCCTTCACGCAAGTGAGGAAATTTTACATTTGCGGGGACGACATCTACTCATAGCTTGACAGCGTGACTATGTCTTGTCTACAATGCAAAGACAATAACAGTGGTCTCTTTAAGCCTCAACTTTTGCTGGAGCAAAACCACAAGACCTTCCACAGGCTGAGCTAAATAGCGTGTGAAATGTGCATTTCAATGCCCACTGGGTTTTGGATATTGGAGAGTTAAAATGCTTCTGCAATCAGCGCCACGAGAGGACCCACCTGCATCCTCTCACTTTATATGTGCAGCAGTAAACACAGATGCTAAAGTCATAAATCTGAAGTGTTAATCAGCTCAAGATCGGGGCTACAATTAAACCCAGTGTCGGATAAACACTTCTTCTCCAGCAGTCCATGAGAATATTTGATTATGCGTCTCTATTTACAAATAGGATACCTGCAAGTGAGAGTCATTGCTGTGTGTGCTTGTTCACTGACGTACAACTGCACTGGCAAGCGAGCAGCGAGTGGGAAGCATCTTTAATTTGTGTTGTGGGACAGATAAGTTCTAGAGAAGCAGCGGATCAAAAGGAATTGACGACTCATAAAACTCATCTGTAAGTTGGCTGATTTGTTGGTTTTGCAGGGTGCCAGATCCGGCCCCAGATACTCATGTCCGTCATGCGGGCCCGAACCCAAAAGCCCCGCCGGATCAAGGGTTCAATTTAGTCAGGACATCAATTCGGGGGGGGGGTGAAAAAAAAAAAAATAAATAAAATGTCATCTCTCACGGTTCTATCATTGCAGTCGTCTGCTTTTAGTCCTTGCGGCAATCACAGCCAGGCCTCCCCGGAGAAGTGCGGAGTTCCTGGCAAGTTTCATAAAAATAGCCGGGCACCGTTCCGTTATCTCCTGGATTTCTGCTGACTTAAGCTGTTCTGCGCCCACTTTAACCGCGTGTGCCAGAGGAGATTGCATCTTGTACAAAGTCGACTACCTTTTTCCCCTCCATGTTACGCCACGAGCCGCTCAAAAAAAAAGGTCACTGATACACACTTTAGCCGTCATCGGCACGCCAGCCACTTCGGTTTCACTGATTGCGAATGTGACTGAAATCTCCTTGACGACAAGAAAGTGACATTTCTCAATCTCTTCGTAGGAGTTTCTCATGTTGACAAAATAGCACAATGCTCTTTGATAAAAGCGGCCAGATCACCTTCCCGGTGCCATTACTGCTTGTATTTTTTTTAGCATCGTTGGCACCAATGGTGAGTAAGATCTCTGAATATGGCGGTGGGCTGTCGGTGTTATGCTCCACCCACCGAGCCACACAGGAGCGCGAGGACTTAATGAAGTCTGACTTTGTAAATCTTCTATTTTAAGCACGGCAGCCTCTTAACTCTAAACTCAGCACCGAAGACTGAGTCATTTCCAAGCAAATCTTCAGATTTAACTGTAGAATATGTGATGCTACATGTGTCAGTTGTTTACTCTAAACACTATTAGTTATTAATCCACAGCGCACTGCCCCCCGCCATGTTCTTTTCCTTATTGCAGCATTAATATCTTAAGCCTGTGTGTCAAGAGAAGATGGTGTACGCGCGTCTTGTCGGGTCGTCCTTTTTTTCTTATCCCTGAAACACTGGAATTACTCCTCACAGTCTTATGTCGAGAGGGTCAAGAGCTGCTCACTTGGAAATTAGCTCTCTTCAAGTATGTAGTCAGTCAGTTATTAGTTTTCAGTGCATTGGTAAAAGCGGAGCTTTCATCTCCTCCATAACAAATTGTACACTCTGTATACCTGCAGAAGTGTTCCTATGCATAAATATATAGTTTCAAGAAAATGCAGTATAAAAGAAACCTGTGTAAGAATGTTTTGTTTCCAGTGGTGCTCATATTTCTTTACATCAAATCTTACACATTTTCTTTTACACTCTGGTAGCTGCCTGCTTTTCATATTTGCTTCTCATAAACACCATGCCATAAGCGATGTCTCATAATGTGTTTTTGTGTTTTGCAAACAAACATCCAAGGCAAAGCGCAATTTAGAAAAGGTGCAAGTGCTGTATTAATAACGCACTATTTTTTATCACACTTTGCTTGCCACAGTAGTTCCTGCTGAACCTCCCGTCCCGGTGTGACAGCACCCAAGTGGATGATTGACTCGTGGGGTGGGTGTAGGATAGAGATAAACTACCACATCTTCCTTTCACTCATCCTGTCAATGATGAGAACAAGAAAGAGCCTTTCACTCAGTCGACAAATGATTATAATGCTTCCTTTGTGAAACGGGACGATTTGCCACATCATAGAACATCTAGCGTTCTGATGGAGACCTCCGCAAGACATTTGATTTGTCTGTGCGGCTCACAAATGCCTGCCAGTCAAAACACCTCTGAGGGAAATCGCAGGTGGGTAGCAATGCGAAACAGCTGGTCCCCTTAGTCGACAGCACGTGGAAGGCATGTGCACTATGTCGGTCTGTGGATGATGATGCGTTTTGAAGTAAAAAAAAAAAAACTGTCCTCTTTGGCACCTCGGCACGGCACGTTTGAAATGCATATGACAATGGCATATTGAAAAAGTTGCGGTCTGCTGGGAGTGTGGGGCATCAGAGGAGCTCAAACCATGTTTCAGTCCAAGAAACTTGGGAGGAAAACTTGTGCATAATTCATTCAGTAAAAAAAAAAATCATTATGCAGCGTTTGACTATTTTCTCCTCATATAGGACCAAAGGAAAAAAACAAATAAAAAATTCTCCCAGTTTTTCAGTCCATATCTGTCACAACCGCAGCCCGCGGTGCTGATCCTGCCGCGGTTCTCGCTGTTACTCATCCTGAGAGATCCGGTCAAAAAAAAACGAATGCCGCGCATCCGCCTTTGATCCGTTTTTTTGAAAACAAAGCCTTTGTTTTCACGTCGGCTGATCGTTTGCACAGCGGGTTTTCTTTTTCCCTCTATGCCGCGTTTAGTTTCAATATGGTTTTAGGTTATTATCTGGTTTGTTGGTTTGGTGATGGAACGCTGTTAATAATTCAGCAGCATTCTGCATCTATCCTCTGGAGGCATCCATCCAAGCCAGGGAAACACTTTTAGCGTCCGTCTCGTCCAGTCTACGTGGGGGAAAATGTTACGTCCGTGCACAAGCATCTCAGATTAAATCGAATGCTGCTGCATTAGGTATACGCAGTCATGTAAAAGCTGCAGTCTTCTGTATCTTACAGCAGCAAGCTCCAGCTGAGCAATGTGAACATTTGTGAAACATGAAGTGTTGTCTGTAGTCCAGAGAGTATCCCCTTAAAGTCCAGCAGCATGAGGTGCCAACTTGTACTACCAAACTGCGTGCTGATTTTGATGCAACGCATCAATAAATAAAGAGTTCTGTAGCATGTTATACCACTCAAGGCCAACTTAAACTTTAACACCACATTTTTTTTGGAATGAACAAGCTGCTGGTAGTTTGGCCTTGGCGCAACATGAAAGATCTAGCGCTTGAAGCAGCTAATAACGCATTCCTCAAGGCGGTGGAGAGGAGGAGGAGACCGGAGGGCAGGGATACAACTGCACATCCAAAGGGGCGCCGCGCGACCGCAGCCTGAATCGCCCTGGCCTCCGTTCGACCTCGAGCCTTTGCTAAGGTGCCGGGGGAAAAGGATACTGTGGGTCTGAAAGCACCGTCGTTGCAACGCCGCACAGAAAATACTGCATCAAAGACTGAAAGACGGCATTTGTTAAAGGAGATGAGGACAACAGCCTTGGCGTCACGGCTGAAAAGCCTCATGATTGACCTTTTGACCCTGTGGAACAATATCTTTACAAGTTGTCCCCAGTGTAAATACTTAAGACTCACAGACCAGTGACCCCCATGACTTCGTCAAACTGATTTGTCCGGGTCGTGCATGACTTTTCTTGTTGTATATTTTGAAATTTGTGTTCATGGCATTTATGGCAGGAGTGTTAATATACACCGGGCACACAGTTGTGAGGAGGATTTACCGGCATGCGCACGTATGATCCAACGTAGCTGGCTTTGTGATTGTGTGAGTTGAAATCTTTCGAAAGTCAACACAGTAAGTGCTGTACATAACAACTCGCATTTTGACTTCATAATAAACACTGGTTTCAGCAAGTGGTTTCATCCGCGCATGCGTGCCAGCTCCCGAACAACTCATGACCCCCTTTCATCCAGTGAGCTCAGATTTGCTCGAGTGGACATTCTGCGTACTGCACGAGTGGGGAGCTCTCGGGTGAACAACAAGACGTTTCCTCTCCAAGCAGAACGTTTACCTCCACACGTATGCACACCGAGAGATAACAACTCTGTAATGATACAGTTAGACGCTATGACATGTCAAGGCTCCTTGACGTCCAATCAATGCTGTTTTCTTTTTCTGC
Organism: Enoplosus armatus; assembly: GCF_043641665.1. Classification (NCBI taxonomy): domain Eukaryota; kingdom Metazoa; phylum Chordata; class Actinopteri; order Centrarchiformes; family Enoplosidae; genus Enoplosus; species Enoplosus armatus. The sequence goes on along the minus strand of NC_092192.1, from coordinate 22,735,207 downwards.
CGTTCAGAGGCAGAAAACAACGTGTGTGTAATTTTATTCTTTATTCCGCCATGCTGCTCTGTCATAATGGAGCGGTGACCATATGCAGTCTAACTGGAGGCTCTAGCTTAACGACTGAATATCTTGGATCAGTGTCCTCACACTTAGAGTTATTTGATCTGTTTTATTTGAATCAACATTCAAATAATCCTAAAACCATCGTAACCAGGGCTGCACGCGGGCAAACCATTTTAAATGTGAATGCAGTTTGTTGTTCTTCAGTTTTGCTGTCGTTTATAGTAGCATGCTTGTTGGCTGTCGTAAGAGCAGATGTTGCAATGTTGCTCTAATTGCATAGTACAGGCTAAATGTACAGTAAAATGCTTGGAAGACTGTGCCTTGTTGCAGCTGTCGCAAAAAAAAAAAAAATCCGCTTCGTCCTCACTCTGTGGCGGTAAAAAAAAAAAAAAAAAAAAAAAAAAAAGACCATATAATTATGCTTGTGCTCGCACAAAGATGATATTAATTCATCAGACAGTCCCTCTGTATATGTTCGATCGAAGACTATTCATGTCAGAAAAGAAAAGCATATTGAGGTCAAAAAGTGGGGCGCCTTCAAATATTGAGCACTGGGAATAAAAACAAATGACTCTAAATAAAAGCAAAGACCAAAAGTGTAGTCCGCCTTTGATCAGCTCTATCCTGTATCCTTGCAAAATTGTGCATTAGAACTCGTGCAGTGTTTTTTTTTTTTTTTTTTTTTTTGCGAGCATATTCGTAAGACGGAGCAGACCTCCGTGTTGCTCAGACTTATATCAATTTTGTTATTTGGTCTGGAAATTTTCACATCATTTCACACACATCCCCCTCTTGCATGGCAGAGCTCTGGGAGAAGTTTGGGCTCTCACTTGACATCTCACTAACATGCGTGACGGGAGGCAGAATAACTACCAGAGTCTGAAATAGAAGTTGCTCCGCGCTCACAATTGTCAATTCGGCTGGGTCGGAGATAGACCAGATTCATCTGTGATATAGCTGTCCATCATCCCCATACAATCAGTTTTTCCTTATCTTTCATCAATCTGAATTACTACGGACAGCGTCTGATACCTTGCAGCAAATCCCAGCCCCCGGGGGGCGGGGGGTGGAGGGGGGCGTCGGGCCCGGGCTCCGGCTTGTGCCACAGTTTTCGCTTCCACAAAGACGGCAGGTTGTAATATGTTGTGCAGGTAGATCCGCTGACTGCAGTGA